>NC_134693.1:23209714-23512214 GCF_050947455.1 Rhinoderma darwinii | reverse complement strand
CTTTACGTTCGGAAAATGTCAGTATTTTTGGAAATTGTCTACATGTCATTCACCACAATGGAAGGAGCGGATTAAGTTTGTACCCTGTAGAAAGCATAGAAAGAAGGGACCCCATAGACCAAACTGAGCCCCATAGTATGGTGCTGGGTACTGCCACAATACTGGCACAATGCAGTATGGTATGCATTGTGCCAGTACCCAGCACCATACTGTGGGGCTCAGTTTGTGTTTGGACATTGTGTTTGTTTCCTCCTCCAGACCCTTTCCATGACATTTGGGCCAATTCCCCACTCCCTTGTTTGCCAAAAAAAATGCAGTTCATCTGGAGAGGGGAGTGCTGCGCAGGTTCTCACAAACCTAAGGCTGGTTTCACACGAGCATGTTCGGTCCGTAAAGAATTCCACTGTGGACTGTCTGCAGCGGAATTCGACAGCAATTCCGCCACGTGTGAATGTGCCCTTAGACAGCAGTAGGATCAGGCAGTAAGGCTAATTGTAATTGTATTACCAGAAAACACTAAGGCTGGATTCACACGAGCACATTACATCCGTAAAGGACGGAACGTATTTCGGCCGCAAGTCCCGGACCGAACACACTGCAGGGAGCCGGGCTCCTAGCATCATAGTTATGTACGACGCTAGTAGTCTCCGTGGAACTACTGTCCCGTACTGAAAACATGATTACAGTACGGGACAGTTGTCCCGCAGCGAGGCAGGGACTCCTAGCATCGTACATAACTATGATGCTAGGAGCCCAACTCCCTGCAGTGTGTTCGGTCCGGGACTTGCGGTCGAAATACGTTCCGTCCTTTACGGACCGAACATGCTCGTGTGAATCCAGCCTAATAGCACTGGGTAGGGACAAACCAGGGCTATGCCCTTTCTCCAAGGGCCCCAAAGCAGTTGCATGGTCAACCTCTATGGTATGTATCATGCACAATATTGGATACATACTGTTTTTTAATCTGTGGCTACCGCATTGTGTCAATACCCCATTTAGATGCAAGATTGAAAGAATGCTTTACTAAACAACATCAGTGGGTGCAATCGCCCCCAACTCATGTACAGCTCCAAGTTTGTAAAGGTCTGCAAAATAAAGCGCCTCTAAGCATTATTGGCCGAAAGGCAGCCGTGACTCCTTTCAGCACTAATGTTGTAGCCGCAGCCATGTGGTGCCTGTCAGATTATTCGATTGGGAGACCCCTTAATCTGCACAGGACATGCCTCAAATGTGCACTAACTTTTCAAACAAATTATACTAATCTAATAGTATACCTGGTATAGATCAACTTTGAAATTTACTTACTGTTAAAAAAATTGTTTTATCCATGCAAATGCTGTCTGAAGTTCTTGCCACTAGGTGTCTCCCTTCCTGTAATCTGCTGTCCACTCCCGGTATTCAAGCAAAGTCTGTCCTTGGTTACAGAGCAGAATTGACAGGCTGTAGAAGGTGGGGGTGTGTCTCTGCACTGTCTGGCTATACAAGTCTATGGAGAGGGGAGGGTGTGGCGAAACCGGGTCAGTGGGGGTCGGTTTACGCCAAGAGAATGTGGGCGATAGATTCAGGCGACACAGATTAACAGGGGACAAGCCACAGCGGCGCGTTTATTAACAGGGACAGACACACACAGAAACAATGCACAGCTGCTTCTCCCCTCTGGGCTGGATGTGACAGGCTACCTCACTATGGGGTCTCTCCACTGTACCTTTCATCCTTTGGGGTGTCTCCAGATCCTCCTTAGTTAGATGGGACTCCAGCACTTGTCCTCTATTACTGTCCCTAGGTCAGGTACCATCTCTGAGGTAGATAGCCCCTGCCTGCAGCTCACACTGCTATCTCATCCTCTCCTGGGCAGGAACTAACTGAGATCTCACACAGCACCACTATCTCCCTCACTCACCCCTCCATCAGGCCATGTGCATCCTGCTCTTGCCCCCTCCTTTTTCTTATTTACATTCAGACAAGTTCCCGCTTGCAGCCGGTGACTCATTCTCCTTCAGTGTAAGATTAACCCTAGAGGGGAGGACAGTGAAGCAGCACTGAATACAATATAATATAAATCATAAATCAACTGGTTATCAAACATAACGTAATGCAGTTTGAGGGGACATATCCCCATCTAGCACAGGGCGCCATCTAAGCTATGGCACCCGGATGGCGGGAGTGCGACGGTTTGCGGCAGGCTTAACCTTTATTTGGGTACAATGCCTGTAACCGTCACCCGTTCCGCCACAGAGGGGGAGCAGGAAGAGGGAGGAGATAGAGTCAGTGAACAACAGACTTGCTGCATACAGGCCTATGGAGAGGGGAGAGGTAAGCAGGGGGAAGAAACAGGAGCAGAGTGAGGAAGACGCAGGCTGCTGGTAAGATTTCTATGTCACCCCAGTACTGGATTCACAACTATACTGCTCATTAGTGCTGTATAATCTCCTCCATGCTGGCACAGCTTCTATATTTGTGATAGAGATAAGAGAGCAGAATTCTCCTCTTTCATATGTGCAGTGTATAGACATGATAGCAGTTAGGCTCCACCCACTAGCTCAGAGACAACTGAGAATTAGAGATAGAGCCTGCAGAGGGGAAAACAGCTAAATAATTCAGAATACAAGTCACATAATGGCCAGAAATAGTGTTATTCCTCATGTACACACAAAGGACAGCTTATTCTGAAAATCTCCTGAAAAATTAGGTATGCTTTACATTGGCATCCCGAATGAGACGACCAGAGTTTGAGCAGCTGCATACCATGTGTGGCATCCAGCTAAAAATGACATTTGGGGGAAAAAACCTGAGAAAACCCCTGTGAGCTGCTCTCAGCCTATCAGTATTGTTTACAGCAGTCACAGAAACCAGATGGCAGCAAACTATATTCTTCCCAAATGTCCTTTCCAGCTGGATGACAGACACAGTATACACCCCCCCTCCCCTCCCAAATTCTGGTTCTCTGAGCTGGAAAATAGGGGCTCTTAGTACCCACCAGTTTTACCCTCTATGATCATATTATAGATTTCCTTGTTTTACAGCCCCAGTACTATATGCCCCATGATATATTTCTGTATTTTTGCATCGCTGCATAAACTAAAATAATAAATCAATCTAAACATATAACGTGTCACTAAATTACCATATCTGAATGATTTTGCTCATTTTAATTAAAGAAAAAGGCACATTTTTTTTAGATGTGCCACTCAAACATCCTAATAGCATGTGTTAAAGCGCAAACCCATTTTCTTGTTGAGTGTAATGACATTTTTTCTTCCTAATGTGCTCGGGTACCATTTTACAATATTTATTGGTGAAGTCACAGAAATAAAACTGTAGGGGGCAGCAAGATTGTATTCCTCTACTGACTTCTTATTAAATTGCTTCCATAATCTTCCATATTAATGAAGGAAATTGGGGCATATTCATCAACCTATTTATAAAACAGTGAATGTCTATTTTTAAAAAAAACATATGATGAACAAAATGAGCATATCTTAAAATTAAAAATAATTCTAGCTAAATCCAGGAATCTTTAAAGTAAAGAACTTGCAATTTTTTTTATTTAAAGTACAACACTACATATGAATATTATTTGAAAAATAATCAGTAAATGTAAAATCTATAATAACTCCCCTACCCTCATGACATTGAAATAACATTGCCATCAAAAGACTAGCTCAATTTAAGAATGATGCCATAACATCAAAGTCAAATGTGTGGATGTAACTCCTGTGTCCCAGGCAGTAGCTCATCTCATTGAGCCACTGGTAACACTGGGCAGCTCTATAGAAATCTTTTGTCTAGGTTCTTTTGATTCTTGCTTCCGGATATTCATTGCCTTGATCGCTTGATTAGTCACATCCTTTTGTGTTCCTATATAAGCCTGGCCCTTGCACTTCCCCCTTGCCAGACTATTGAGCTTCCTGCCCCCAGTCTGTTTTATTGCTCTACAAACTGTTGCTGCTTACTCGTGTTCCAAACTTGAGCTGTCTCATGACCATGTATCTGCCTTACACTACAAACTGTTGCCGTTTATCTGTGTACTGAACTTAGATTGTTTCCTGAGCACATCTTTGCCTTACTCTAGAAACTTTTACCGCTTATCTCTGTAACAAACTTGGATTGTTTCCAGACCTCGTCTCTGTTTTATGCTACAAACTTTACTGCTCATCTGTGCACTGAACCTGGATTGTTTTCTGACCATGTTTCTGTCTCACGCTACAATCTGTAGAAGCTTATATGTGTACTGATTCTTAACTGCTTGTATGTGGAAATTGGTTTTGATGGTAATTTGGATCCACAATATGTCCCTATGACAAGACTAAACTGCAGAACATTGGACAAGAATTGTTGGCATGTGGACACAGGAGCAGAGAAGCTGTAGGTCTGTAAATTAAACCAATGATGTGTTCACAAGAATAAGAAAGTAGGGTTAGTACTGTAGTTCTAAATCTGTTTTGGGATTTTACTTTTAAATCAATTCTACAATGATGAGCGGGTATTTTAGGGGACACAAACATAAAGGGGTTGACTCATGAAAAACATTTATCACCTATCCACACAATAGTTGATAAATGTATGATCGCTGGAGGTCTCATTGATCATAAGAACGAGGGTCCCATGTCCCCCGTTAAAATGGAGCAGTGGTCACGCGTGCGCCTTACCACCCCAATCAATGTCTATGGGGCTGATGGAAACAGCCGAGCAGTGTACTTGGCTATCTGCGTCAGTCCCATAAACATTAAATGTAGCGGTAGTGCACACCTGTGACCACCGCTCACTTCAAATGGAGGACACGGGATCCTAAGAATGGGAGGGGATCCATGTTGAGGACTAGAAATGAGAGGGGAGCCTTGGTGGGTACTATAAATAAGAGGAAACCATGCAGGGCAGTAAGAATGAGAGGGGGAGCCATTCTGGGGACTAAGAATGAGAGGGCTGTTTATTTGTGTGCTGTACATGTTTGACTGCATTACACACTTTAACCTGCTTTCTGTGTACTTCTTTCTTTGAGAGAACCACTCTCAAAAAAGAAAAATTTTCTGTGCAATTTTGGGTGGTCGGTTCAAAGAGATTTAGCTCCAGTAAGTTCCTAAGCTCCCCTACTGGCAGTTGCAGGTGACCAAAATGTTATGTTTTTAATCTATGTCTGTGCAGAAAATTTGGAGCTCTGCATCAGAAAAGTAAAGCTCTGACCACTATACAAATATATTAAGAAATTAATCTACACAGAATTTTGGACCTAAAAATTACAGTGTCAAAAGGTGGACATTTACTTTGATATAATGTCCGTTGGATGCAGTTCTCAGCTTTAGGTAACAGAGGGGGGTCCGAATCAGGGCAACTAACAGTATTGTCTGAAACGGACAACCCCTTTCAAATTTGACTCTATTTGGGTATGTACTGTATTTGGTATTGTACTTAATATTGATAGGAATCTTTATAGCTGATGGAATGTTTTATATCTTTCTCCAACAGAAGACCAGTTTGGAGTTTTACATAGACATTCACGCTCATTCCACCATGATGAATGGATTCATGTACGGGAATATCTTTGAGCAAGAAGAGCTATTTCAGAGACAAGCCATTTTTCCTAGGCTGCTCTGTCGAAATGCTGAGGACTTCTCTTTCGTAAGTATTATGTCAATGTTGTCCTTCATGTCAAGCAGTCATCGATTGTTAGAGATTTACAAGGTATAGATCTAACATAACCTACCAGAAAGCATGGGGCCCACTGTTCTCGTATGGTGGTCCGCTGACAGAACATGAGATAGTTATGCGCAAGTAACTACCTCACAATCTGTGATAACCCCCAATATAGGATATTAATAATGATCAGGCTTGATTTTTTACAATTCGGGCAGCGTTTAGTTCTCACGTGACTATGTGTTTCTACCAAGAAATGCTCGTGTAGGGAAATAGTTCTCCAGAAGAGTGACATCACAGATATGTGGCAATTGCATGTTAGAGGGTCAGTTCTTAGGGAGTGTGTGTGGCCCTTGATTCTGACACGGGATCCCACGTGAGGTTGGTGCAGTAATGGAGCTGGATACAATGGTTTTCAATAGCAATGTAACTTTACTCCACTTGAGCGTAATGCTTACAGAAGAAGGCACATAGCTTAGTGGTTACAGATACAATGTACGAGGCACAAGTGGGCACAGATTTTACCGGTTACAGTCCATTAATGGGCACAGAATTTAGCGGTTTAAATCTCTTGATGGGCACAAAACAGCTCATGGTACTTGTTGTACATAGGGCCCACGTGGCCTTTTTCTGGCTTAATCTCTGGTCAACTACCCTTTCCGGCACAGATCCACAAACTCCACCTGCTACCATACGGGAGATCTCTCTCTAGTAGTGGTCCATAACCACTCACAGCAGACACTGGGCATCTGGCTCTCTGGAGTTTAAGTCACTCGCAGCAGCCGGTTTGGGTCGGCTTCCGATTACAGGTTACAGTGCCAAACATTAAAACGTAATAAACAACTTAACGTGAAGCATTATGATTATGAACAATTCCAAGCACATTTCTTCAGTAAAGGATGCTATTCTTTGGAGTAGTCCACTCTTTTTTAATGCGTATGTGCACCTAATGCACGCAACTCCTATTGATATAAATTGTAGGGTGGCTGACGTACGCCACAAGAATTGGATTAAATTCCAACTTCTGTGCATCTCACCATCGCAGATGTTTGGAGTCTGACTTTTAAAGCATTTCTATAGATGGTCCTGTAGCTCGTTGGCCGCACGACTCCTAAGCTCCTCTTCAGTCGCGTGACTCAAGTCACTGTCTAGCCTTAGAGTATCAATGTTAATTATAGTGCTATATCAATTAAGAGCCGTGAGCAATCTCCATTTTTAGAATATGGATCAGCCGACTACAATTTTTTGTGTTCCTTTGTATGCAACATATTTTGTTCTTGTAAGACGCTGCGTTTAGGTATTGCCACTGTTTTCTTTTTTATTGTTCATCAAAACTTGGGTGAAATACGAACGATAAACTATGAAGGTCGTTCTGACCTAAAATAGCAGAGTCTGCAAACTTCAGAAGACATAATAAAAAAGAACCATTTGCCTGATGGAAAGTAATAGAAGTGTTCTCATCAATGAGGCAGGCATACAGTAAATGGTTTTATTTCACTGTTTTCAGTATTACAAAGTCTTACTGCATTCTATATAGAGCCAGTGGAAAAGCAATAATCCTGTAATTATGGGGCCTCTTTTAACGCACCCATTTTGCTGATTACATTTCCTTCCTATGTACAGGAGCAATATTGGTCCGACTGCGGGACCTCTGCCAATTTCCATTTTATTTTCTCCATGTTATAAACACTATTATTTTTATTGACTATTGCAAGGAAAATTCACCTGGTCTTCAACTCCAAGTAAAATAAGTATTTTTGCTGATTTCTTAAAGAAATAAAGTCCCAGCTGCCGTAGGACTAGTAACTGTAAATTACTATTATGCATAGGGAACCTTGAGGGAGAGGCCAACCGGGCCGAAAGCAACAACAGCATGCGACTCTATGGTAAAGCTATGCAGTTTTGGTATGTGTGTTTTTGTAAAACATGGTAAACATCGGCAAAAATGTTGCAACTAAATAATCGCGTGACAAAGCTGCACTCATTTGTGTCGAAACTACATACTTTTGCAGTTTTTGATGGCCTCCCATCGGCCTCACCTCGGCCACTACTTAACAGAGGTGTAGTGGAATTATGTGTGTAATATATACATATATACACAGTGTCAGACTGGGGTTCATTGTACACACCCTCCATCTATACAGAACATGTCCACGTCCCCTTTTAATTTCATGGCATTCATTGCTATTATCACTGTATACACAGGGCATATCATCAATAAGATTTAATAAATTATTTTGGAATCATCCCATAAGAAATAAATCCAAGTGGTAAGTGATTTGCTGCAAATATGGTTGTCATCTGCTAAACCTTTGGGGCCCCAATTGTATTAGGAGCTCATTATGGTGTCTGAGCATGGGACGACCAGAGGATCCTTTGATACTCTGGAGGGGAACGGGGCAGTCTGAACATATATATATATATTTATTTAGTTTAAAGATAGAGGTTTTCTTAGTGGCCTTCTCTCCTAGCATTCTTGTGAGGTTCTGGATTATCAGAGCTTGGAGGAAGAATAGGACAATTACAATTTGCAGACCAATGGATCTTGGGTTAAAGGAATGTTACTATGTATTTATAATCCTAAAATGCTTAAGATTCACTTTATTTAGAACACAACCTCTTTCCAGATTCACATTTGAACACTTTATGTTGTTACTATGTGTCACAATCGGTGGGTATGTGGACCCACTAGGCCGCACCGCCGTAGCGGAGTAGCAGCTGGCCAAATAGTGTTCCAAGTCTATACAAATCCCAAGCACAAGGGTACCTGTAATAGTCCAGACAGTAGTAGCGGCTAGGCTCAGATTGTACTTTGATGACAGGTGATGCAAAATGTGGCAGGAAGTACCAGGCGTGGCAGATGACACCAGACATGGTGTAAGACAGCAGGCGTAGCGGATGGCACAACACGACTCCAACACTAGAGAGGGCACAGGAACAAATACAGCACGGGATACAGGTAGCAGGGCCAGGGAACACTGGGAACAGTATACGACTAAGGGACCATTTGCAAGACTAACAGAGGAATACAAACAACGCTCAGGCATGGAGTGAAAGGGCAGGGCCCTTTTTATAGTCCAGGGTGATCTGGGGATTAATAGTTAATTCTTTACATGTGCATGCGCTGGCCCTTTAAGGCTGGGAATGAGCTCGCGCACGCAACCTAGTGGTCACTGCAGGGCAGGACGGCCACATGTGCTGGCGTTTCCGCGAGGGAGACATCGTCAAGATGAGAGGGGTCTGCTGTCGCGGCCGTCAGCAGGCAAGGGGAGGCGGCGGTCCGCGACTGCGGCCGTTACACTATGTTGGCAATGTATAATGTTATTTTATAGGCACTGCCTTGAGATATTCTTTAGGTGCAGTATAGTGCTATTATTTGAGCATAGTGTAGCAGTAATAATAATTGGAGAATGTATAATGGTATTATTTGAGCAATGTGCTATGGTATTATTGAGGCATTGTATAGTAGTATTATTTAGGTACTGTTTAGTGCTATTATTTGAGCAATGTTTAGTAGTAGTAATTGGAGACTGTTTATAGCTATTATTTAGGTACTATATACTGGTTTTATTTGGGCAATGTGTTATAGTATTATTGAGGCATTGTATATTGCTATTATTTATTCACTGTATAGTGATATTATCTGAGCATTGTATAGTAGTATTAATCGGAGACTGTTTAGTGGTATTTAGGTACTGTATAGTGCTATCATTTAATCATAGTGTAGAAGTAGTAATAATTGTAATAATAATATTTGAGCAATATGTTGTAGTATTATTGAGGCACTGTATACTGGTGTATTATTTAGTCATTGTTTAGTGGCATTATTTGGGCACTATATGCCACGGCTACAATGTAACTAAATGGTGATATTACTTAGGTACCCTGTGGTACTATTATCTGGTCAGTTTAATGGCAGCATTACATTTCCCCTCCTAAAACAGGAGAAGGGTGGGTCACATATGTCTTACCAAAGGGTCCTTACAGATCTATTGGTATTTCGGAGGAAATAATGATATAATACGTTTATAACTGCGACACATGTTTGCAATTTAATTTTCGGATGTAATTGTGAGTAAAGAAAGACCAAATTAAAATGTACAGATTGTTTTTTCTAATTACGAACGACCCTTTGCAAAATCAGATAAGGAAACCCATCGGAAAAAATATTTTAGAGGTAAAAAAAAAGACGATGAATTTGCAAACTGTGTGCAAACATTTGCACATCAAGCCTTAATCATGCACTATATAGAAATAAGAAAAGATTATGAAGCTAAGCAATTTCCATTAGCGAGTGCAGGTTGCTTCTGGGCCTGCCAGGCATCCACAGCGTTGCCCATAATTGACTGTCTCCCAGCCTTAGCCAAGCTGAGAAACAATGTTCTATTAACCACTGACAGACTCATTGAAAAGATTACTCTCCTTAAAGCATCTGTCAGCACTGATTGATTTACCAAGCACTGCGGACTGAAAAGGTTTCAAGTGCAGATACAATTTTGGAGGCATTTATCACACCAAACTAAAAAGAAATCCCGATTATATTAATAATGCACAGGGCTTTCACATGCAAACCGGGCAGATCGACTTAATAACTTGTTTGCTGTGAAATAGGATTCACTTTGGAGATGGTTTCATTTATCTGAATCTCCCCTAAATGAGTCACAGCTCAAAGGGATTTAGTTCTGCGGCTTAGGAATTGAATCTTGGCTAAGGAACAGGTTCAGGAAATCAGGTTCTGCCTTACATAAACACGACTGGTGCCCAAAGGGTTCAACCGGTGGAGGCGTTTTCACAACTGAATTGATTTAACCGGTTCAGGACCGGACTATTTTGAACCCTTCCAGGCCAGACACCGTTTAGCCATTTTTAGCACACGTTAGTTAAACAGTTCTAAGACTAAACAGCTATATAGTTTGAAAATAATAGTAAAGTATACTTTTTTACTTATCAGCTAATTTTTTATGGTTATAATATAATTTTACCCCAAAATAGGCCTTTTATTTGTGATCGTCATTGTCTACTGTAAATTTTGATATATGACATGTCTATTTTAGGGTAAATGGGTCAGGGCTGGCGTTACGAGAATGTTTGGTGGGGGTAACGTTTATTTTGAGGGTTTTTTTGCACTTTGTTTTACTTTTATTTCTTATTATTATGGTCTGTGTCTTTAAAGGTCAGAAAAGACTTTTGGGGGACTTTATTTTTTATTCTTTTACACTTTATCTTTCCACTGTAACTGAGGCTGCACAGGGGAAATCTGCCCTCTTATAGTGACTATTGTCACGAATAGGACTGTGCTGGTCTAGTTAGACCCAGCACCAGCCTGTCACTAAAGGCACCTGGCGATCATGTGACCAGTCACATGATCACCGGGACCTGTAGAGGCAGTGCCGTTGCCTCTATTCATTTACACAGCGCTCATTGAGGAGAAGATTCTATGTTCTCCTCTGCCGGGGACCCGACATCCAGCTGCCCGATCACTAGGGCAGCCACTTAAAACCACGCCGTAAATACACTATGGTGCGGGTTTTAAGGACCCCAACCGCCGGACGTATATACACAGCCGTCGGTCGGGAACCGGTTAAAATCATAATACATAGAGGAGACCACTATATACAGTAGTATTCTTGTAATATAACATTTGATGGTCCAGAAATCCTGGCCACACAATTGATACCACCTTAGGCCCTATGCACACGACTGTAGATTTTGTCCGTAATTGCGGACCATAATTACGGTCCACAATTACGGACCCATTCATTTCTATTGACCACGGACACCTTCCCGTATATTTGCAGGTAGGTGTCCAGGCCATAGAAAGCCTCCACAAAAGACAGGACATGTCCTATCTTTTACTTTTTACGGACCATGCTCCCATACTTTATATGGAAGCACGGCCAAAATATTTTTTTTTACAATACTTTATTTTTTTGGGCTCATAAAGGGACTTTCATTTTACATTTATATTTTAATTACAATATACTGGCATACTCATGTATTGTGCCTATTCAGAGAAATATGGACAGGCTTCTGTAAGGGCAAAGGGCATTTACAAGATACAGCCCTGGGGACCTTTGCCTGGGGACAATTATCTACATAGTGATCCCTGCCCTAGCAGTCGTGTTAACGGGGCCCATGCTCATGGCTACAAGCGGTATACAATGGGGGGTTGATTGTGGCACTTAACATGTTAACTGCTGGAATCAAAACTTTTTCACAGTAAGGAAAGGTCAGACTAGCCCACCAGTGTACCAGAGGATTCTCCAGTGGGGCCAGGATCTGACACAACAATGGGCCCTAATGGTTGAGCAGAAGACAACCACATTTGCCAATCATTTACCACTAGGATCTATTTCTTATAGGGTGATTCACAAATAACCTGTTAGACCTTGTATGTAATGTGAATATGTACATGTCCTGTATTGCCTGTCACTGTAGGAAGGAGATAAGTAGACAGTGGCTGCTGTAGTTTTGGGGCACATTGTATAGGGGGCTGTTTGAGAACTATTTCTAGACACTGGCTGACACTGTATGGTGGCATTTATGGAAGGGACTATATATGGAGCACTGTTTGGTACTTTTTGGGGGCACCACCTGACACATTATGTGGGAATGGTTATTGGTAATATATAAGACATTTATGAATAGCACAATATAGGAGGCGCTATGGCTGACTGACTGTTTGGGTGCATTGACTGCTACTGTTTAGGGGGACTGGCTATCAATGTTCGGGGGGCACTATAGTGCAAACCTCAGCTGCTGTAAAGTCTCCTTTTCAAGAGGAAGGTCGTTCACATTATTCAATCAGTCACTGATAGGAAACTCCTCCTTATGCTTCAAAAGAGGTTCTGCAGTAGCTGTGGTGTGTATATATAAGAAATTGTATACACCTTCCTATAAATTACTATAAAGTATTAAGTATATTAGAAGTCACCTCAGAACTCCTTAGTGAATCCTAATATGTTAACAATTTACAGTAGCGGTTACATTATCCACTATATATATATATATATATATATATATATATATATATATATATATATATATATATATATATATATATATATATATATATATATTGATACACGTCTTGTGCACAAGTTGCCCTTCGGCAGTAGGTTTCATTTCTAATGTATTAGATTATTCTATGAATGTTTTCATATATTCAAAGGTCACTTTATTGGGTTTCTCAGTGCAGTTCATCATCTATATTTATTCCAGCTGTAGGGTGCAAATATAATGTAATATTATGCCACTTTATAATAAGAACTGCGGAAGACGTGTCCATGTGAAGACCATGCCTCGGTTCACACGGTTTGTATTATTTTGCCCCACTGACCAGATATTATATAGAAGAAATTGAGATTTTAGAAAATCACACTATGCACTAGATAACCACATGGTTTTTAGGGCATACTGGATTGTTAGGGTACGTTCCCGGGTCCCTCTACCTACCGCATAATCGTTCTGAGGAGGAGTTTGAATGGAGAGGCAATCAAACATGCCACTCTACTCAAAGTCTAAGAACTCCGGCCAGCTGTCTAGTGATCGGTGGCGATCACAGTGGTGGAGACCCCAGCGATCATACATTTATCACTGATCCTGTGGGTAGGTGAAATGTATTTAGTGGGAAAACCCTTTTAATGTTTTTGTGCCATTTTTTATTTCCCAATGATTTTAAACGGCTTCATTTTTTTCTTGATTATCTACGAATTCGACAGAAAATAAATTGTGGCATGTGCCTTCTGATGCTATATGATATATAGGTATGCTCCCCTAGATGCGTTGCTTTACTCACACCAAGGCCATAC
Source organism: Rhinoderma darwinii (assembly GCF_050947455.1). NCBI lineage: Eukaryota > Metazoa > Chordata > Amphibia > Anura > Rhinodermatidae > Rhinoderma > Rhinoderma darwinii. Next base: position 23,498,772 of record NC_134693.1, on the reverse strand, counting down.
AGCTCTGTGAACTAGACTCTGCCGTGTACATAAGCCCTTAGGGTAGGGCTACGCATAGACTTCGGCCCCGACACAGGCCGCGCGTCCAAATATCACTACGTACGATGAAGTAATGTAAGTGTAAGTGGCCGCGTTGCGACCCTCAAGTTGCCACAGACAATGACAAGAAATCCATAAAGTTTGGATTTCTTGCGACGGTCGTGGCAACTTGCAGGTCTCAACGCGGCCACTTTCACTTACATTACTGCGATGTACTCAGCGAGCTTTCGACGGTCTAGCCTTAGGGCTCATGCTCACAGAGCTTTACGGTTTTTGTGTGTGTAAAGCGGATTTTGGACGCACAACCAGGTATGGATGCTTAATGAAAATCTGCAATTAATATACTGTTTGAAAGGCAAGGTTGAATCAGGGATTTTTTTAGGCTAAAAAAATTTGAATACATTTTTCAGACAATTTTGTGTGCAAAAAATTTAATATGTTGATTTAAATAAGTAAGAAAATGCATTTTTGCTTGTGGCATTTTACGTGCATTTTTTTGGCGTGGCATTTATTTCGTTTTTTTTCCAACCATAAACGTCAATGACAGAAAACGCACCACAACCCCTGTGTGAAGTCGAGAAGCTCCTTTGCACTTGACTCAGTATAGATCTGTATTCTAATCACAGGACGATGTCACAATATACTAAGCACAGACTGAATGATTCTCACTTCGGCTTCAATCTCGTCTGCTTCAAAGATCCTCCGGAGTCCGTGCCTCTTTAAAAGGATGAATTGTCAGCTGCTGACAGAAAAACTGAGCGCATTATATTACCCATCCTGTGCTGCGGTTAACAAAGTTGTAGCGGTTTGTTAACTTTGACGTTTTCTCCCTCCAGTGAGTGGATAAGTGAATGGTTCACGGCTGGACATAACCTGGTTAGCGATGCTTGATTTACACTCTAAACAGCTCTGCAACCTGGACTTCAGCAAAACACAGTGCGGCCGTATATCTCGTGAAATGGCTGCGTAAAAAAAAAATCGGACAGTAATACCCAATTCACCCTGAAAAAATGGGAGCGATTTATGAATAATGTCCTAGAATACATGCATTTAGGAGAGAACAAAAATGGCGCAAATTGTGCAAAACGCCATATGACATGATTATTTGGTGCTAATAACTAGACCTGTAAGGCCCCATGCACACGACCGTATATTTCATCCGTAATTATGGACCCATTTGTTTCTATGGGCAATAGACTCCTTTCTGTATTTTTATGGGTGGGTGTCCATTTCGTATAAATGATCCGAAAAATATAGAACATGTCCTATTCTTGTCCGTAATTACAACACCAACTCCTCATAGAAGTCTATGGTAGCTTCCGTAATTACAGACGACTACACATGTGCACCCGTTGCTAGGCGGCGCCAGCTTTGCAGATGTTGCGCATCATTTGTGGTTTTCTTCTTTTTGTGGATCCGTATATACGGATGCACTATGGACCGTATTTGCAGATACCGTTCCGTATATGCGGATAAGTTGCGGATGAGTACGGATCCGTATTTACAGGTAGTATTTACGGATGGATGAAAATACGGTCGTGGGCATGGGGCCTTAGACATATTTCTCTAAGTGACATCACTTTATGCCTGGAATACATATACAAAATTATATTTTACATTAAAAAAAAGGTGCGCGCTTAAATTTGGCGCATTTTATGACTTGCAGCCATATCCATGTCGTGGTCCGGGTAGTAATTCTACACCATGGACTGCAATTGAGAAACCTACTTATTATTATATACGGTATGTACATTTATTTTTTAATGTATAGAATAAAGTGTTTTCATGTGGAGTCCGAGATTCATTCTTTGGCCGCAGCGTTCTCATTCTATTCTGGACGATCACTGCAGATTTCACCCTTTTTAATGTAGAAGGGATGAAATCCAGAGCAAAATCTGCACTCTGATTCTGGGGATTGCAGAAGGGTAAGTGCGCCATTTATTTGGGTGCTGTGTGGCATTATTCTTTATCTAACACAGGGTGTGGCAATAAATTGTTATTATGCTGCATTTTTGCACAATAGTTGTTGGCACCATTCATCTAGATCTTGTATGGCACAGTTTATCTGGACACTGTGTGACCCTATACGTTCGTATTATATGTACTACTCAAATGGGGACTGTATAGCACTAGTTATGTAGGTGTTGTGTGGCAATTTACAGGCCCTATGCGGCTCTATCTATTTACCTGGCCACTGTAATTGTGTGCACTCTATGACACTATACAGCTAGGCGTTGTATGGCACTGTCCAGGCATTGTATGGCAGTATTTATATGGGCACTCCATGGCTCTATCCAGTCTCTGTATGCACTATGTATATGGGCACTGTATGGCAGTATCCAGGTTTTGTATACAGTTTGTATTGTCATTTTATGTACTTTATACTTTTGGGCACTATTGTAATGGCAGGAAGGAGGTGAAGGGAAAGTGAGCCCTAATCTACCCACCGCCCTGTCCCTGCCTACTTGCAACGACCCGCCCTAGGCGACGGGGTACAACTGGGCGGCGGTCCCTACGCTGTCTAAGTGCACGGGAGAACAAACAGGGAACACGCAAGGGAAGGGGCAGTAGCCACGGAACGCCGCGAGGAAACGGAGTGGTGAATGAGTAGTCAGGACCAGGATGAAGTGGAGTATACCAAAGTGAGCACGGAGAAGGAAGCAAGCCAGGGGCAAAGCAAAGCAGGTTAAGCGGAACTGCAGCAAGGCAGAAGCACGGCAGAAGCAGGCTGGAGCAAGCAGCAGTGAGGCCAGGAATCCAGAAGAATTACAAGCACTGAGGAAGAGAACACGGCAGGTAATAAAGGACAGGGGGCGGAGCTAACTCCGACTGACCAGGCCGCGATAGGCTCTCCCACTCCTGAGCCTGCCACCCTGGTTGGTGGGAGATGGTGTCAGTCGAACAGGTCTGGCCTCAGGTGTGGATTGATTAATCCCAGGAGTATACCTAGACGTAGTACCTGGCAGATCCCTAACAGTACTCCCCCTTTTATGAGGGGCCACCGGACCCTTACTAAGAGGACCCGGTTTAGTAGGGAAGAGAATGTGGAACCTCCTGATCAATACCCCAGCGTGAACATCACGGGCAGGTACCCAAGTCCTCTCCTCCGGCCCGTATCCTCTCCAATGGACCAGGTACTGGAGGGAGCCCTGGACCATCCTACTGTCCATAATCTTGGCCACCTCGAATTCCACCCCCTCAGGGGTGAGAACGGGAACAGGAGGTTTCCTCGAGGGGGACCAGGACGGGGAGCAGCGTTTAAGGAGGGAGGCATGGAAGACGTCATGTATGCGAAAGGATGGGGGCAGCTCCAGACGGAAGGATACAGGGTTGAGGACTTCAATGATCTTATAAGGTCCAATAAATCGGGGAGCAAACTTCCTGGACGGGACCTTAAGGCGCAAGTTCCTGGACGACAACCAGACCAAATCCCCGACGACAAACCGGGGGTTAGCAGAACGTCTACTATCCGCCTGAATCTTTTGTGCGCTCTGGGACGCCTCTAGGTTCTTCTGAACCTGGGCCCAGACCGTGCACAGTTCCCAATGAACATCCTCTACCTCAGGATTATTGGAACAACCAGGGGAAACGAAGGAGAACCTTGGGTTAAACCCGAAATTACAGAAAAATGGGCAGACCCCTGACGAGTTACTGACCCGGTTATTCAGGGAAAATTCAGCAAGGGGAAGGAATGAGACCCAATCGAATTGACAGTCAGAGATGAAACACCTTAAATATTGTTCCAGGGATTGGTTAGTCCTATCCGTTTGGCCATTAGTTTCGGGATGGAAGGCGGAGGAGAAGGACAGATCAATCTCCAACTTTTTACAAAAAGCTCTCCAAAATAAGGAAACAAATTGTACCCCTCTGTCAGAAACTATATTGACTGGGGCCCCATGGAGACGCAGGATGTGTTTCACAAACAAAGAAGCTAACGTCTTGGCGTTAGGTAGCTTCTTAAGGGGCACAAAGTGGCACATCTTGCTGAAGCGGTCTACTACCACCCACACCACCGACTTGCCCTGAGATGGAGGCAAATCGGTGATAAAATCCATGGAGATATGGGTCCAAGGTCTCTGGGGAATGGGCAAGGAACGTAGTAGGCCCGCAGGTCGGGACCTAGGGGTTTTGGACCTAGCGCAAACCTCACAAGCGGCGACGTAAGCCCTAACGTCTTTAGGCAACCCAGGCCACCAATAGTTTCTGGTAATGAGGTGTTTGGTGCCCAAGATGCCAGGATGACCAGATAGAGCGGAGTCATGGTTTTCCCTGAGTACCCTTAGCCGGTATTGCAGGGGAACAAACAGTTTGTCCCCAGGGACGTTCCCGGGAGCTGCACCCTGATCAGCCGCGATATCAGAAGCTAAATCAGAATCCGTGGCAGAAACGATTATACCAGGGGGTAAAATACAAGCAGGATCCTTCTCGGAAGGAGGATTGGCCATGAAACTACGTGACAGAGCATCAGCCTTAATATTCTTGGACCCAGCCCTATAGGTAACCAAGAAATAAAATCTGGTAAAGAATAGTGCCCACCGAGCTTGTCTAGGATTAAGCCTCCGGGCCGATTCTAGGAAAACCAGATTCTTGTGATCCGTAAGGACCGTTACCTGGTGTCTGGCCCCCTCCAGGAAGTGCCGCCACTCTTCAAAAGCCCACTTAATGGCTAGAAGTTCGCGGTTGCCAATATCATAGTTACTCTCCGTGGGCGAAAACTTCCTAGAGAAGTAAGCACAGGGGCGGAGATGGGTGAGGGAGCTGGTACCCTGGGACAAGACGGCCCCCACTCCCACCTCGGATGCGTCAACCTCCACAATAAATGGCTCCTCTTGGTTGGGCTGAATCAGCATGGGGGCCGAGATAAAGCACTTCTTGAGGGTCTCAAAGGCCTGGACGGCCTCAAGGGGCCAATGGAGGACATCAGCACCCTTGCGAGTAAGGTCCGTAAGAGGCTTAGCGACGACCGAGAAGTTGGCAATAAATCTCCTGTAATAGATGGCGAACCCTAAAAAACACTGTAACGCCTTAAGGGAGGCAGGTTGGACCCATTCCGCCACAGCCTGAACCTTGGCAGGGTCCATGCGGAATTCATGAGGAGTGAGGATTTGCCCTAAAAATGGTATCTCCTGTACCCCAAAGACACATTTTTCAGTCTTAGCAAACAGATTATTCTCCCGAAGGACCTGGAGCACCTTCCTGACATGCTCCACGTGGGAGGACCAGTCCTTGGAAAACACCAGTATGTAATCAAGGTACACAACAAGAAAATTACCCAGGTAATCTCTCAGGATTTCATTCATAAAATTCTGGAAGACAGCAGGGGCATTACACAACCCAAAGGGCATGACCAGGTATTCGAAATGACCCTCGGGTGTGTTGAACGCAGTTTTCCACTCATCCCCCTCTTTGATGCGGATAAGGTTATATGCCCCCCGTAGATCGAACTTAGAAAACCATTGGGCTCCCTGAACCTGATTATAAAGATCCGGAATCAAAGGAAGTGGGTACTGGTTCCTTACGGTGACCTTATTCAGGTTACGATAATCAATGCACGGCCTAAGACCACCATCCTTCTTCCCCACGAAGAAGAAGCCAGCACCTACAGGAGAAGTCGAGGGGCGAATGAAACCCTTGGCCAGGCATTCTTGGATATACACCCTCATAGCTTCACGTTCAGGACATGAAAGATTAAATATCCTACCCTTAGGAAGCTTGGCACCAGGCACCAAATCGATGGCGCAATCGTAATCTCTATGGGGGAGCAACACCTCGGAGGCCTCCTTAGAAAACACATCGGCGAAGTCCTGAACAAACTCAGGAAGCGTGTTTACCTCCTCCCGGGGAGAAATAGAGTTAACAGAAAGACATGACATAAGACATTCACTACCCCATTTGGTGAGATCCCCAGTATTCCAATCAAACGTGGGATTATGCAACTGCAACCAGGGAAGACCTAATACCAGATCAGACGATAATCCCTGCATCACCAGTACAGAGCACTGCTCCAAATGCATGGAGCCAACCAGGAGTTCAAAAACAGGAGTATGCTGAGTAAAATAACCATTAGCAAGGGGAGTTGAGTCGATACCTACTACAGGGATAGGATAAGGTAAATCAATAAAAGGCATCTTTAGAGACATAGCAAATTCCACAGACATGATATTAGCAGATGAGCCAGAATCCACGAAAGCGCTGCCCGTGGCAGACCGGCCAGCAAACGAGACCTGAAAGGGAAGCAAAATTTTATTGCGTTTCACATTAACGGGAAATACCTTTGCGCCCAAGTGACCTCCCCGATGATCACTTAGGCGCGGAAGTTTTCCGGCTTCTTATTCTTGCGCCTGGGACAGGTGTTCAGTAGATGCTTGTCGTCCCCACAGTAGAAGCAGAGACCATTCATTCTGCGAAACTCCCTACGTTGTCGAGGGGACATGGAGGCCCCGAGTTGCATAGGTACCTCCGAGTCCTCCGTGGAGGGGCGAGGAGACGGGACCTCGGGGGGGATCGCAGAAAAGTCAGAGGGGAGCACATTGAAGCGTTCAAGCTGACGTTCCCTGAGACGTCGGTCAAGTCGTACTGCTAGGGCCATAACCTGGTCAAGGGAGTCAGAAGAGGGGTAGCTAACCAGCAGATCCTTCAGGGCGTCAGATAATCCTAACCTAAACTGGCACCTTAGGGCCGGATCGTTCCACCGAGAAGCTACGCACCACTTTCTAAAATCAGAACAGTATTCCTCAACCGGTCTCCTACCCTGACGTAAGGTCACCAGCTGACTCTCGGCTAAAGCAGTCCTGTCAGTCTCGTCGTAAATGAGTCCGAGGGCAGAGAAAAAACGATCAACAGAGGAAAGTTCAGGGGCGTCAGGAGCCAAGGAGAAGGCCCACTCTTGGGGCCCTTCCTGGAGTCGGGATATGATGATACCCACCCGCTGGTTCTCGGAACCTGAGGAGTGGGGTTTTAGGCGGAAATACAGTCTGCAACTCTCCCGGAAGGAGAGAAACGTCTTACGGTCCCCTGAGAACCGGTCAGGTAACTTGAGGTCGGGTTCTAGAGGTGAGGTGAGGGGTACTACTAAGGCAGCGTCACCCTGGTTGACCCTCTGGGCCAGGGCCTGGACCTGTAGGGAGAGGCCCTGCATCTGCTGGGTCAGGGTCTCAAGGGGGTCCATGATAGCGTCAGCGTATGAGAAATGGTAGACTAGGTAGGGGCTTGTAATTATGTAATGGCAGGAAGGAGGTGAAGGGAAAGTGAGCCCTAATCTACCCACCGCCCTGTCCCTGCCTACTTGCAACGACCCGCCCTAGGCGACGGGGTACAACTGGGCGGCGGTCCCTACGCTGTCTAAGTGCACGGGAGAACAAACAGGGAACACGCAAGGGAAGGGGCAGTAGCTTTCAGGATGCCCGTCATACATTACACTGCGGGACTCAAGACAATTGCAACTTGGTCCAAGTGGCAGATCTACTAATAGAGCAGATATTTTCCGCATACACTCATTATATCATGGACATGGTCTATAGGGCTGGACAGTCATACGTCTATCATTTTTCAGCCATCTCGGAAATTCAATCACATTTTGGGATCAAATTTTAGGATGTTAAAAATGCGTTGTCCTCTTCAGAAAAGTTGTTAGATGTGCAATGGTCATATCTGTTTCTGGTACAGCTGGGTGACAACCAATATGGGTGCAATTACTGTTACCACATTAGTTTTCACCCAGTTTTTCTAGTCTCCTGAATGCAATATCTGCCTAGATAACCAGTAATATGGAAGCTGGAGACCAATCTGCCTGGGTATGAAACTTCATTTTCATGGATACAGATATAACTAAGAAACTGGATAGAATGAGTCAAGTAAATATTTTTACTAGCGATTTTTTATTTATTTTTTTGTATGTTTTTTTTTCCCCCTAAGGGGCAATGCACTTTATTGCACTTTATTGCACTTTATTGTCCACATTGCATGATCATGCATCAACCCATCAATTGGCAGCTCTTTCTGTGCGAGTTAGTGGTACCACTTTATTATGCATGATTCATGTTCCTATTATTATTATTATTCTCCTCCTTTGCTATTATTATTCACTAGAACCGTGAAATTCTACACATGCTACATTGTGCTGCGCTGACTAGCAGGTCCGTAGCTGGACTAGTGAAGCGTACAGACCAATTTGCTATATTTTCTGGGACAATTGAAATATAAATACAGTTCAATCTGTTAACAAAAAGTGTGCCCAGGGGCCAATTCTGATATTTTGTAGTCTAAAGATCCAGCGACTCGTTCTATCCTGTGGGCACGGGGCTCTTCTTGGCCATGCTGATATAACACTCAGATTTTTCAAGGCATGTTTTGGTGACAGAGACTAACAGACTGTAAAAGATGTGTGTTTTTCCCAGTTTCTCTACTAGGAACATAGCCCTGAAGAAAAACTGAAATAAATAGGACAGCCTTGTCATATGGTGGCAGAGAGTCCAATCCTGCCTGACCTCAGGGTGTTGTTTTAAAATTAACTGCCAGCGCTAGGCGAACAGAACGTGAAATTGGAATTTACCACTTATATGTCATTTACTCAGCGTCTGCTCCATTTTAACTTCCCCAAGGTGGTATTCATCAGGGTCCTGCGCTGCCAGAGATATCTTGTAATTTATAAGATGCAAACCGTACGACTAAACTGAAACAAATATGGTACGGCCAAATGTATATATATATATACATTCCTGTAGACTAAAAAGTCTGATAATCTGGCACATGTCTTCAGGACTTCAATATAATCTGCAATATTCAGGACTGGATTTACCTATAGGGAAAGTTGGCCTGTGCCTATGGGCGGCCCTAGGGGAAGCATTGCATTTTTTTTTCATTGCCCCGGTGCATCTAAAATAAAACATAATGAAAAAACTATGCAAATAGTCTGGATTAAAAATATCCTACAGTATTGTGTATACAGGTTTAGTGCCAATTTGTGTCTCTATGGTTACAGACTACAAACAAACATGGTGTGTAGTCTGCTCCTGCAGTCATGCTTACTTCCATCTGTCCCCTACTTTTTGCTAGATTACATTCGGTAGGTTAGCAACACATGACTGTGAAATCAGACTACACCATGTTTATTTGTAGTCTGTTACCATAGAGACACATAGCTTTGCATAGGAACTTTCAACACAAAACGGTAAAATATTTATTTTGTTTTTAACCATTTTCACAGTTGCTCTATTGGATGTATGGAAACAATAATTCAATTGATAGCAAAAGTATACCTATCATTTCAGTCAAAGATTAACCCCTTCCTGACACGTCGGGTGGGGGAGTATGGAGCAGGCTCACAGGCTGAGCCCGCTCCATAGAACGAGTGTGTTGGCTGTGTGTTAGAGCCGACACTTCCGGGTAACAAGCGGGATCCCGCTCGTTTAACCCGTTAAATGCCACAGTTGCTATTAATGACTAAAATTACTTAAATGACTAAAACAGGGGGGTGACCCCCTGTAACATTCCACCATTATGCCCGTGGCGCGATCGGGGGTTGCCGATGGTTGGCATGGCAGCCTGCTGAAGGCCCCCAGGTCCGCCATCTTTTGCCTCTGGCAGGGCTTTATAAGAGACTGTCAGTATCACGATACACTGCAATACATTATTACTGCAGTATATTGTGCAAGCGATCCAGCAATCACTGGTTCAAGTCCCCTAGGGGGACAAGTAAAAATGTTTTTAAATAAAGCTGTTTTTTTGAATAAATTTAAATAAAAAATGAATTAAAAGTTAAAAAAAAAAAACTTTTCCCATTTTCCCTCAAGCACAATGTAAAAAAATTTAAAAATTAACATAACTAGTATCAACTCATCCGTAAAAGTCTGAATTATTACAATATATCATTATTTAGTCCGCACGGAGAACGCTGTAAAAATAAAAAAATTAAAAACGTCAGAATTCCTGTATTGTGGTCACTTCATCTCCCACAGAAAATAAGCCTTCATACCGCTGAATCGACGGAAAAATAAAAAAGTTATGGCTCAAATTTTATTTTTAACAATCAGTTTTTTTCTTTGTAAAAGTAGTAAAACATTAAAAGAACTATAGAAATTTGGTATCGCTGCAATCGCATTGACCCGCAGAATAAAGTTAACATGCCGTTTTTACTGCACGGTGAACGTTGTAAAAACAAAACCACTCAAAAGATTGAGGAATCGCTGTTTTTTTCCTATTCCACACCACAAATGTTTGTTTTTTTCATAATTTCCCACTACATTATATTGTACAAAAATGGTGCTGTGAAAATCTACAACTCGTCCCGCAAAAAACCAAGCCCTCATACAGCAATATTGATGGAAAAATAAAAAAGTTATGACTTTTGAAAGGTGGGGGAGGAAAAAAACAAAGTGAAAATCCGAAAAATGGCTGCGGTGGGAAGGGGTTAAAGTAACTGATTTATCCTCAAGTTGTTAAAATTTTCAGCAATTTCTTAGTTCTCTTTGTTTCTGAGTTCTGAACAAAAAAAAGTTCTGTCTATGAGACGTTTGTCTGCAGGACTCGGAGGTTGCTGTTCATCAATATTGGGGATTCCCATTAAGTCCTTATGTGTCTGAGATGGAAAAATATCACATTTATGACTTCTCTATGAGGATAGTCTTTATTTTTGGACATGACTGTAACTATAAGTGAATAACAGATGGAGGACCTCAGGTTGTCTGGCCCGGTACGTGCACTGTATGGGTGGTGATGATTTAATAGACCTCTTTATACTGTCTCTGCCAACTTCTGTTCATGGACCTACTCTGACGTCTGACAAGTCTTCTACTCTCCCTTCTTTAAGTTACTGTGTTCTTCATCTCTGCGTCCCAAGGTCAGGTGTGTTATCCAAATGAATACGTTCTCCCCGTACTCCATAGATCAGTGACAGGGAAGGAGGACTTGTAAGAATGATGCTCTAATCTTCATACTGCTGCTCATGTTAATTGTTCTGGTGATGTATGGACTTGTCTGTGGTCCTAGACTCCAGCCTGAGAAGGAGCACTGGTTTTATCAGTGACTCTTTAGACAATCTTTATGATATCCGCATAAGATGACTTCTCGTTGTTTTATATTACCTTCTTCTCTTTCTGTGTGGACTAATTGGGACTCCTATTTTATACAATTCAAAAGTTTAGATTTGTCCTTGGTGACCCACAGAGAAACCTAATTCCCCACAGCTTCTCTCTACACAACAGCAGATACAGACTGTTTTACGACATCCGGTGCCTGCCTCATTGTATGCAGAGCACAGGCTGCTGTCATTTCTTTCTTGCAATCTGCTGAGGGATTTTTGATCCATTATCTGGTCTTTCACACTCCGTGGCACAGCTACAATGGGTGCAGAGGTTGCAGTCACACCACTGGTGCCTCTGTATTATAAATGGCATGGGGCAGATGTGGGGGCCTTGGTACATATTATGTTTTAGGGCCCAGTTCTGATGAATTTCTGTGTATGCAATTCCCTAATATACAAGCATAGGCTCATCTGTAGCTCATAGAAGGTGAATCTACACCTTAATGGGGTTGTCTTGGGAAGTCAAACCCTTCTCTAATCCGCTGATTGTCATGAGTTCAGCTCCTGAAACACCCAACCCAACAATCGACTGTTATTGTTGAGGAAGTACTGTATCATTCGGCCATACATTTGAGGAAATGAATGGCTGACCCCATAATATATGGAAGGGCCAGGTCCGTCAGAGCGAGAGCTGCTCTTATTTAGCAACGTCACACTCTGGTTTATAGAAGGGAGACCCCTCTTTATGACATCTATATGCACTAGTAGGGAATATGGAAATGGGTTATCTTGATAAGGGCTATCTACTTTTTTGCTCTAGGCAGTCCTCCCATCTCCTTAATCTTGAAGCAGTTACCACCACAGATTCTCTTTTAGATAAGTTATGTGTGTAAACCCCTATTAAAGCTGAACTAGTGGTGCAAATTTAATCTACTTAAAAGGGGTTGTCCAACTTCATGAATTTTTTTTTTTATTTATTTACAATGGTGTAAAATAACTAAAGAACTTATACCCACTTTACTAACCCCTGCTGCTGATTTCCTAGTCCCTCGCCATTTTTGAAAAATGTCATAGGGTTGGACTCCCCCTTTAATGGCCTGCCAAAATATTAATGAGAAGTATTGATTATACTTTACTCCTCCTCTCTGTGAAAGTCTAGAGGGGTTACTTGACACACTTTCCTGTATCCCTGAAGAGTCCAATTTCTGAGGCGTCAGGAGTGGGGTCTTCTTCTTCCAGAATTTCAGAGAGCCATTTATTGACAATAATGGCTTCCTGTTTAGCTCTGATATGATAACTAGCGGGATCGTGTTTTGGGAAACTTTCCATTTAAAAATCAATCCGTAGTGCTCATTTTCTCTAGTGCCTGTCACTAGTTGTAAGTCAAAAATTGGGCAACATTTGCTAAAATATTATCTGGAAAAACTGTCAAATGAAAATGATCTAGGAAATTCCAATAGTCTGGCACCTGATGGTCCAGGGGAGGGTACACAGGTCAATGGTGTAATCCTGCAGGTCTGACGTTCTCATTAACTTCAGGATTTGAATCCAGGAATACTTCTTCATGGACCATCAAAATGCTTTTTTTGGAATTTACATTAGCCATCAGGCATCTGGCTGGTCCCATGAATGGTGGATAACCAGGACCTTGCTGGACATGTGTCTGGTTAGGCTTTCATGGTCCATTAATGCTGACTTACTTTGTTTTTATCTTTTATAGTCCAGCACCTCCTTCAACAGAGATACAATGAAGGCTGGCACTGGCAGGAGATTTCTTGGAGGTCTTCAGGACAACTCATCATATTGTTACACATTGGAAGTTTCCTTCTATAGCTACATGTTGAGAGGAACCACTTCCACTATTCCTTATACTGAGGAAGCCTGTATCCTTTTATAACAATATCTTGACCTAGAAACCTAGTAAGCAGAAACACAAGGTAAGCTGTAGGAACCATCGGTATCATATATGACCACAAAATATATACCTATGGAAGCAGAATTCGGGGGTTTTCACCAAAGGAGGTTTATCCATTTTTTTTTCTGTAATATACTTTTTACTGTTACTGAGTTTTACCAAGTATTTCTTTTAAAATGTATCCAGATACTTTACAAAAAAATAATGTGGAGTCAAGTTGCATGAATAGTAAACGTCAGAAAGCTCATAGATGAATGTAAACCTTTTTACATTCCGGCTCCCATAAAAATATTCTATAGGCAACTAAAACTCCTTAGGTTCAGCCTTAGGTTTGTTGGTGCACTGTGCAGTACTTTCTATGAATACCCCCATCTCACTTATGGTATAGCATGCAGAGCCCAAATCATACAATCATACAGTGCCCAAATAACACCACCGACACTAGGGAATGTATCTGCATCCTAAGCAGCTGCCTTTCAGTAAGTTTGGGTACCAAGTATAGGATTTGGGGGTGCAAACTCCGGGCACCCAGGCCATCAAGCCCAATGGTGCCCCCTATAGTAATGACAGGTTGTAATGTCCGTGGCTGCGGACTGTCAGCTCCAACCTCCCCCTGATAGCCGCAGCCACGAGTCGGCAAGCGCTGGCCTCAGCCTCCTCCTCAGGAGACGCCAGCGCTCGCATCCACTCACCTCTGCCGGATCCTGTAGGGTGCGCCTGCACGCTTGTTCCCGCTCTTAAAGGGGCAGCGCGCGCACCGGACCTCATGGACGAACTTTGACCCGTGAGTACCCTGGACTATAAGAGGGGTCCAGCCCCCTAGTTCTATGCCTGAGCGTTGTTGTGTTCCCTAAGTTTGTCTATGTGATGGCCTCCTAGTTGTTTCCTGTTCCAGTCCCTGTCCCTGTACCTATACTTGTTTCCAGTTCCTGTTCCTAGCAATCCATACCTTCCTGGTCTAGCACGGAGCCGTGCCAAAGTCGTGTCGTGCTGCATCCACGTCTGACCTGCTTCACATCGCCTGACGTCCGCTTGCTACCTAGTCCAAGCCGAGCCTGCCCTGCCGCTCTCTGAGCTGCCACAGGTACCTATAGAACTACAGACTATCACCTGCTCCCTGTTGGCCAGCTGCCTTACCGCCATGGCGGTACGGCGCAGTGGGTCCACAGACCCTTCGTGACACAGGTGATGTGACAAGTGCGACTGCACAGGTCGCACAATCCCAAGGCCGAACGTAGATGCCCATAATGCCATAATTCAATAACACAAAGCCCGGCCTCACATAAAGCTTATTAAAGTCCCCTGAAAAGAGCCTCCACGGTACAAGGAACCTGCAGTTACTTTTACATAGTGCATCATACTCCGACTCTACAGAGTGCGCAAGACCAAATTTCATCATCCTGGAAGAAAGTTATTTTTTTTCTGTACCATTTCCAGCCTCTAAGAGATCAACCAGGCTTAGGCAGATCAGACTTTATCCAGTAGACTTTATACACGGCGTCCATCCATAGTCGGAGATCTAGACCCATGTTGGAGATCAGTACAATTATTGGAAGCCTGGATTACAGCAGTATAAATTCTGCAGGTTAAAAATGACCCTGCTTAGCAAAGATCAGCAAGTAAAGCAGGTGTGTTAGCGAAGGTGCTGTAAGACTTCCATCAATGAGAAGCAGATTCTTACCAGCTAATTTGATTTGCAACACAGCAGACACTTCTTGCTCCGATATCTCTTCCTGTCATAGCCATTTCTCTTCTTCTTCGTGGGTAAGGCAGCATTTGATGTCCCAGCGAAGATAGTCACACAAGCTGAGAATCATAGCAGCCGATTAAATCTCCATTTCTTTCTGACATGAAAAATCAGATCGGTGGTGGTCCATGTTCGACTCTTTACAGCCTATGGGAATGTTTCTTGCAGGTTTCTCATAATTTGCTGGACATAGACATGAAATGATATAACGCGGACCATGGTTGCTTATTTTATAACTGTTATTCAGTGGCATAGGAGTGCGAGTTGCGGTGGTTGTAATGGCGGCTGGGGATGATGTACTTTTTTATTGCGCTGGTTATATTACCTAAATATATAGTTCATTGTTAGGCTGGGTTCACACACCCTATTTACGGACGTAATTCGGGCGTTTTAGCCTCGAATTACGTCCGAAAATACGGCTCCAAAGCGTCGGCAAACATCTGCCCATTCATTTGAATGGGGTTACGATGTTCTGTGCCGACGGTCATTTTTTTGACGCGGCTGAAATTACGGAGCTGTTTTCAGGTGAAAACAGCTCCGGAATTTCAGACGTAATGGCATGTGCAGGCGTTTTTCGCTGCGTCCATTACGGATGTAATTGGAGCGGTTTTTCCATCGAGTCAATGGAAAACGGCTCCAATTACGTCTCAAGAAGTGACAGGCACTTCTTTGACGCGGGCGTCTTTTGACAGCGGCGCGTAAAAAAAATGACCGTCGGCACAGAACATCGTAAAGCCCATTTAAATGAATGGGCAGATGTGTGCTGACGCTTTGGAGCCGTATTTTAGGACGTAATTCGAGGCTAATACGCCCGAATAGGGTGTGTGCACCCAGCCTTATGGTGCTTATAGCTTTGACATGGGCATTTAGGTGCCAACTCCACATATAGATGTCCCTAGGAGATTTCAAGTGAATGTCCACCCTTGAATACCATTTTTGTGTTTTTTTTAAATAAAAATAGCTTAAAAAATTTCTGCTGATTAATTTCTTACTATATCTTTATAGTGGTCGGAGCTTTGTTTTTCCAATACAGAGCTTGAACAAGATTAGAAAAAAATGGCCAGCTCAGAAACAGCGCCACTCTTCTGCATGGACTGTGTCTGGTATTGCAACTCAGTTTCACAGAAATGAATAGAGCAAAACTGCAATATCAGACACCGTCTATAAGCTCGAGTGGCGCTGTTTCTTGAAAAAATGATGAGCATGTCAACTCATTGCATGACCTCCATTATGAGATCTGAGGCATATGATCTACATTAAGTAGCAACAACCAGAAGATCCTTAGGGGAAAATTTTGATTTGTATCCCCCAAATGTAATTAAAGGGTAACTAAACTTTCAAAAAACTTCTGACATGTCATAGTGACATGTCAGAAGTTTTGATCGGTGGGGGTCCAAGCACTGGGACCCCCACAGATCGCTAAAACAAAGTGGCAGAAGTGCTCGGGTGAGCGATTAGCCGCTTTGCTTCTGATCGGCTTTTCTCGGAAATCCAAGCATTTGATGGCTCAATAGAAGCGATCGGCGGGGGTCCCAGTGCTTGGACCCCCACCGATCAAAACTTCTGACATGTCACTATGACATGTCAGAAGTTTGTTTTTAAAGTTTAGTTACTCTTTCCTGATATCTGTAATGCCCCATGTGACACTAACCCCCAGTGTTATAAGAGGGGGCAGCTATGGTCTACTGAAGTTAACAAAAAAGGCTTTGAATTTAAAAGAAAAATAATAATGTTAAATAATAAATTTGATTTTATGAAAAACAAATTACCTTCATTTCTCCTTTTTAAAAGCAAATGTCAGAGAAATGTCAGCTATAATAAAATGTCTCTTTTATGAAATATCACTTTGAATATTTGACGAATGTATATATGTAAATGTCTCCAGAATTTGACAGTAGAAAATTAAGTGAATTCATATCCGGACTCCATTACATTACCATTCTGCATTGTAAGCCATATTCACATGGTGGGGATATATCATGGTGACGGCGCTAAGGTGATAACAGAAGTCTTTACCCCTTCAGATATATCTATTGAATGTCTAACCATAACACTATTCTTGTTTTTTATCTAGATAGGTTAAAAATTCTGACCTTATTAATTTCTTTATAAATCTTTATATTGGTCGGAGATACATTCACGTGATACAGAGCTCCAAATCTCCTGCATAGACATAGATTCAAAAGATAACATGCTACCTGCATCCACCACTAGGGGGAGCTGAGAAGCTTACTGCATACTGTTTTACATTTAACTCAATAATAAACTAGAATGCATAAAATTACTAAGCTCCCCCTAGTGGTGGTTACAGGCGTTATTTAAATGTATATCTCATCAGGGAATTTGGAGCTCAGTATCACTAAAAAGGAGCTCTAAACGCTATAAAGATATATTAAGAAATTAATAATCACAAAATTTTGGACCCAAAATTGACATGATGATGAAATGGCGACATTTACTTTAACTCTCCCAAGAATGGCTGCCCATAAACTTGCAGAGAAAACAAATCTCTATGGGCAGATTAAAGAGTACCTACAATCAATACAGTATACAGTTACAGCAGCATTATTTTATTATATGTGTTATTCAGGTCAATAGCAGCAGTATACAGCTGTAGACATATCGGCCCCCTAGTGGTGGCAACAGGCAGCCAAGATTTTTACACATAAAACATACATCAAAATAATCATGTGCTGTATTGTATTTTATATAGTGCAAAAAAATATGGAATGTTTATATATGATGAAGTGTGTGTGTGTGTGTGTGTGTGTGTGTGTGTGTGTGTGTATATATATATATATATATATATATATATATATAAATAATTTGATGAATACCACAGCCATTCTTTAAAGTCTCCCTAAACGCTTATCACTTGCGTCTAGTATTTTAGAAAATATAAAAATCATTCAATTTAATTGTGCGGGAATTTAAAAAAAAAAAAATTAATAATAATTAAATGCCGACATTTTTAGGTAAGTTGAATAACAGACAATATATCTGCCAGTACAAGCTACAGAGGTTGTATTCCAGCTTTTCTAGAACTCTAGTCATGTAATCCTATATCCCCTAACTCCATATCAGTGCATACTTGGCCCAAATAGTTACTTTACCAACTCAGCTCTGCTACATCTATCAATTTTCTTTACTGTACTATGTCATAGATTGCTGCTATACAAAAAAAATTCCAGATCTACAAAATAAACATGATGCTGAACTATCCGATTTTCTGAATTATGAAACATTCGGAATTAAGAATTTCCATACGGAGGAAT
Organism: Rhinoderma darwinii; assembly: GCF_050947455.1. Lineage (NCBI taxonomy): Eukaryota > Metazoa > Chordata > Amphibia > Anura > Rhinodermatidae > Rhinoderma > Rhinoderma darwinii. The sequence goes on along the minus strand of NC_134693.1, from coordinate 23,480,776 downwards.
CTCGGATAAAATATAGGATTTCAGAAATGTAGCGTCTGCCGGGGAGTGGGTGTGCGCTGGATTGTAGACTATCGCAGGTTTGTTGTATTAGTAAGGAGAATATTACTTGCTAGCAGAAGGAAGGAAACCTTGGCAGTAAGTTACTGGGGAAAGATGGGTTAATTGTAAGTAAGAAAACGCAGAGTTGGTGGCAGTGACAACCATTTACTTTTCTCCCGCTTGGCATACATGGAAATTGTGTTATCAAATGTTCTGTCTGATCCTGTCAAGTTTATAGCGATCGCTTCAAACAATTTAATGTCGCTGAAAGCATACAGTTACAAATTATAGACTTTTAAAGTTATTTCACGGTGATAATGCTGTCAACCTCTAATACGGTTCTAAAAGGCACGGTGACGATAATGACACATGGAGTCGCTGTGAGTGGAGCTCCTGCCTTTGTTGCTATATTGATATTTTTTTATTTTCAGTCGCACGTCTCTAGCGTTCACTCACAGGCTCGGCACAGTCTCTGGATGACAGGGTATCACGGTGAGGCAGCCGCAAGGCATTCTGGGAATGAGATGGAAATGTAAAAGTGGAATGCGGTACTGGCAAAAAAGCATCAGTTGTCTGATTTTATTTGTATTGATGTTTTATGACAGTTTATGGGTTAATTTTTTATCTAGAAGAGGATGATTTAAGCTAGTGGCACATGACTGTAAGGCTGCGTTAACACGACGGATCTTCACGGGGATTTCGGCCTGAAACCGCCTAAAACTGAGATTGTAGTTCATATAGCGCAGATTTTAACGACGCGGATATGAAATCCACGTTGCGGAAAAAACAGAAGGGATTCTGCACGGAAATCGCATTGGGTAGCCACACGCCGATTAGCATCAGATGAACCTGCAAAACCATGTCAGAAATCCGATCTACAGAGGATATTTCCAACTGAAAAATCTGTAGTGAGCACAGAGCCTAATACGGTCGCGTTTTGTCATCATTATTATGGCTACAACATCCGGAACCCCACATGGTTCTACTGAAAGGGACTTTGATCCCCATGGACTTCTACTGAAAGGGACTTTGATCCCCATATACTTCTACTGAAACTAACTTTGATCCCCATAGACTTCTACTGAAAGGGACTTTGACCCCCATATACTTCTACTGAAACTAACTTTGATCCCCATGGACTTCTACTGAAGCTAACTTTGATCCCCATAGACTTCTACTGAAAGGGACTTTGATCCCCATAGACTTCTACTGAAAGGGACTTTGATCCCCATAGACTTCTACTGAAAGGGACTTTGATCCCCATAGGCCAGGGGTCAGCAACCTTCGACACTCCAGCTGTTGTGAAACTACAACTTCCAGCATGTCCTGACAGTGACAGGCTTTATTATTCCACCCAAAGGCCGTCAGGGCATGCTGGGAATTGTAGTTTCACAGCAGCTGGAGTGCCGAAGGTTGCTGAACCCTGCCATAGGCTTCTACTGAAACAAACTTCAATCACCGTAGGCTTCTATTGTTTATCGGTTTAGTGGAACCACATGGTCTGTCCATTATGATCCACATGTAATTATTTATTATAAAATGATTGTAAAGAATATTGTCGGCAAGCTCTGTGATTGCCGGGGAGCAGACAAATATGCAAAGGCAGCTGCCTAGCAGTAGGGGCTGCTGGCAATAGGTGACAACAGTTAATCATCCTACTCCTGTGGAGATCAACAGGTGTCACCCGGTATGGTGTAGAAATGCTTAGTCCTTAAAGGGGATGTCCACTTTTGACAATTCCATTCTAATTAGAAGCCCATTCCCCTGAAAACAAAAATCAATCACAGGGCGTCCTGCAGCGAAACAGTGAGGGTAAGCTGCTATTTTTTATTTTTTTTAATATAGCATGCCCTGAAAACTGCTTAATTTCTTCCCACATGAGTAATGTTTGTAGTTTTTTAACCATGAAGACACGTTAGTCTGCCTAGGAACTGTGTAGACAAAACAGTAGGAGATTATTATTCAAGACTATAAAAAAAAAATTGGTTGCAAAGCCGACATATTAAGGGTCTATTCACACATTGCGGTTATGTAATTTTATTTTTTGGCAGAAGTCTTGATTTGGCCGCACCGTGTGAATAAGCCCCAATCCAGTGGTTTTTAACCTGTGCCTCTTCAGGTGTTACTAAGCTTTAACTCTTGGAATGCTCTAAAAGCCATGCTGGGAGTTGTAGTTTCGGCAGAGGTTAGAAACAGACCGATGATGGAGAAACAGAAGCGGAAAATGACATAAAATGGCAATTTCATTGTAAAAGATACAGCAAAACGTCTTCTAATTGTCAGCGACTCGCACTCAAGCTGAACAAAGTACAAACAATGCAGGAGGTTCATCTATATTAAAGGGATTATAAATATCTCAGCCAAATATGAACTGACAATATAAGTATATTCTGTGTACTTCAAGGCCTGAACGCTTAAAACACATCAAAAGTGCTTATTTTCATTGTCACCTGTGCAAATTTGTTTAATCCCTTCCTAAGAATCCTCAAAGTTTCTCCTTTGTCTTCTCTAAGTACGCTAAATAAGACGCCGGCGCGGAGGCAGTGGCGGGAAGAAGAAAAGCTTATGTTTGTATCTAGGCTCTGATATTCTTTTACTTCAAATACAATGTAGATCAACAAATTCAAAGCCCGTGTTTATTCAGCTAATGCTGCGGATTTACAGAAATGGCAGGTTGTTGTTGATGTTTTTTTTAGATATTTTTTTTCTTACTATTGACAGTGCACATGGGAGCTTGGGAGAGATGTAAATGAGCTGCAACGTGCTGCTATTTACAGGTATTAGTAATGTACGGTCTGATATCTGTTCATCTTTTTCTTATATATACAACTGCTCCCTATTTGTATCATCAGAGTCAACTAAGGGCTTGTTCACATCAGCGTTCGCTTTCCGTTCCGAGGTTCCGTCGGAGGTTTCCATCGGGTGAACCCCGCAACGGAAAGTCAAACTGAAACCACAGCTTCCGTTTCAGTCACCATTGAGATCAATGGTGACGGAAACATTGCTAATGGTTTCCGTTCGTCACCATTCCGGCAGGTTTCCGTTTTAACGACGGAATCAATAGCGGAGTCGACAGCGCTATTGATTCCATCGGAAAGACGGAAACCTGCAGGAATGGTGACGAACGGAAACCATTATCAATGTTTCCGTCACCATTGATACCAATAGTGACGGAAACGGAAGCTGTGGTTTCGGTTTGACTTTCCGTTGCGGGGTTCACCCGACGGAAACCTCAGACGAAACCCCGGAACGGAAAGCCAACGCTGATGTGAACACGCCCTAAGGCTTCGTTCACATCTCGGTTGGGACTCCGTTAGTGGGTTCTGTCAGACATTTCCGTCAGGGGAATCCAAACAGAAACCACAGGTTTCCATTTGCATCACCGTTGATTTCAATGGTGAGGGATCCGGTGCAAATCGTTTCCGTTTGTCACGGCTGTTTAAGGGTTCCGTCGTTTTGACAGAATCCATACAGTAGTCGACTGCGCTATTCATTCCGTCTAAACGACAGAACCCTTAAACAACGGTGACAAACGGAAATCATTTGCACCGGATCTGTCACCATTGAAATCAACGGTGTTGCAAACGGAAACCTATGGTTTCCGTTTGTTAAAGTTTGGATTCCGTTCATGATTCCTGAGGAGAAGCTCAGATGGAACCAATGAATGGACCCCCAACGCAGATGTGAACGAAGCCTAATGAGACTGAAAGGAAGGGGGACCATGGTGAGCTACGCTGTTTTGGTAACGCCTATTCACTTCCATGGAAGTGACGAGAAGAGCGTCCGTTAAATATGAAACAAATTATAAGTTCTATATTTTCTAATGTATTTGCACAATTGTCTTCATAGATTCATGAATGAGCCCCATTGTATCGAAATATTGGAGCTTTCTTTTGTGCAGACGTTGAGGTTTCAGCGTGTCATTTTACTGTGAGCTGACCATGGTGCTGACGCGATCTGCACTGACGGCTGTCGCTCCTTACAGTAACTGAACCAATGCTGAAACAACGTAGTCACCCCCCCCCCCCCCAGGACTACACAGACTCCTGTAATTAATGCATATTAATATGTTTATTAGATTATTAATAAAGGATCCTTAGTCCTGAGATCTGCAGCTCACGTCACCAAAATCACCATCAAATAATCACCTGTTATAGGAACGGACTTGTTGTATACGGCGGACCTGTAATTATGAGTCACATTAGAACAATGCAATCATTTCCTTGACCGAGAGCGTGATTGTAAGCCGGACGTTCACTATTATTACGGTCAAAAGCGAGTAATTAATCATCAGGGAATTTAGTAGCGTGATTGCATTACTAGGAATCTCTCATGCAGTCGAGTCCTTAGTGCTGATCAGATGGAAAAATGAAGGTGTTACTTTCTCGGTTAGGCTCAGATTAGCGTATCCTGCAGCGTTATTCTTACCCCAAAAACCACCCGGAACCATGACCGACTTCATTATAAGACAATGGGATCCTTTTGACAACAGATCCCTTATAAGGGTCATCAGTCTGTTAAGAACATACAACGGTAGTGTGAACAGAGCCCTAATGATTTTTTTTTTCCCAGCAGTTAATGTCCTCTTACGTGGTCAATCCTGGGTCGTGTAAATGAGCGCCGATCAATGAGACAACTCGTTAATCGGCGCTCGTTTGCTCCTTTTCACAAGGAGCTATGTATGAGGACAAGCGCTTGTTACTCTGATCGCTCGTCCCCATACATCATTACGTCGGCAGCGCGTCTCACTGTTTACACAGGGAGATGCGCTGCCGACAACGATAATATTTTTCATTTTTAAAACGATACGATCAGCAGATGAACAAACGTTTGTTTGTTCATCGGCTGATCGATACCCTGTTCACACAGGGCAATTATGAGTAACGAGCGTTCTATGAATGAGCGTTTGCCCGATAATTGGCTGGTCTAAAGGGCCTTTTAGACCTCAAGGGTATGTTCACACGGAGTGTTTTCAGCCATTTTTCGGGCCACAAACGTCCTGAAAAACGGCTGAAAAATCTGAAGCGGAACGCCTCCAAACATCTTCCCATTGATTTCAATGGGAAAAACGGCGTTCTGTTCCGAAAGGGTGTTTTTTACGCAGCCGTTTTTCAAAACGGCCGCGTAAAAAAACGCCCGCGAAAAAGTAGTGCATGTCAATTCTTCATCCGTTTTTGGAGCCGTTTTTCATTGACTCTATAGAACCACAGTTCCAAAAACGTCCGTTAAAAACGCAGCGAAAAACGCGACTTTGATTAAAAAACGTCTGAAAATCAGGAGCTGTTTTCCCTTTTCAGACGTTTTTATTTTGTGTGTGCACATACCCTTAGAATTGAAAACCTTACGAGACAATTTATCAAGATGCTGCGGGTGGCAAGAGGTGCAGCTCACTAGACATGTTAGACAGCTTTCTCTTCCTTAATTTAAGGCTGACCAAGGGTGTCTTGTATTTCCGCAGTGGAAATCCTATAGGAAAAATATTTCGACATTCTGAGACAGATTTTTTCAATGGCTTGCATTTATTTTTCCCATAGGATTACATTGTAATGTTTTCTGCTGCATATTTTTGCGCTGTATAAATTTGGGACTAATTTGCCGCGTGTAACTGCGCCCGTACTGTACACATACATTAATATTTTGCGGCACTCGTACGCGCACGCTTAACTATCAGATCATCGGAAAACGTGGTGACTGGCCACATTTATTCTAAGGTAAAAAAAATAAATAAACTAAAATAAAACATTTTGTCACATGTACTGCAATTTGAGGATAATTTGAGACAGAATTCTATCATATTTTGCTTTAAAAATCTTTACCAATATATCTCAAGGCTGTACCTTAACGCAGTTGTTCAGAATTAGAAAAACATGGCTGCTTTCCCCCCAAAACAGCACCTCCTACAGTCCACACGTTGCGTGTGGTATTGCAGCTCAGCCCATTAACTTAAATAGAGCTGAGCTGCAATACCAGACACAACCTGTGGACAGGGGTGGCACTGTTTTTGAAAGAAAGCCGCCATGTTTTTCTAATCCCATACAACCCCTTTAATAAACAGACATACTACATGTACAACCAGTGCAGCTGCAAAGGGCCCATAAGGCCGGGTTCCTACACAGCTAAAGACTGCGGAATTTACAAAACAGAATTCTGTGCGGAAATTCCGCAGCATTTACAGTGGCAGCAAAGAGGATGAGACATCTGCAAATCCCAGCCAAACGTCGCAGAATAAAAACACTGCGGAAAGTGTTCTGCGGTGCGGCTTTCAAATCCGCAGCATGTCACTTTATTCTGCGTATTCTGTGCAGAGATGCTGCGTGTTTGGCCCCTAGACTACGGTGAGGAGCAGAAATTTTGCACTAAAATATGCAAGTTGAGTTTTGTTGCGGTTTGTACAGAGTTTACGCATCGGTAATGCTGTAAAAACTGCCGTAAATCCGCAGGCGCACAAAATGTTTGCTATAATCCAGGCATCGCACTAAATCAGCAGAGGAAAATCCGCAGTATAACCGCAGAAATAGGTGCAGAGAAAAAACGCACTATTTGCTGTGGATTTCTGTGACTGATTTAGGCCCCATGCACATGACTACAGTATTGATCCGTAATTACGGATCTATAATTATGGATGACATTTCGGATCCATTCTTTTCTATTAGTCACTGACACCGTTCTGTATAATTACGGATGTGAGTCCTTGCCGTAGAAATGACCTGCAAAATATAGAACATGTCCTAGTCTATGCAGGGGCGTAGCTAGGGGGTGGCAGGCGGGGCCTTTTCCCCCGGGCGCAGCTTAGAGGGGGGCGCCAGCGCCACCTCATCCTTGATAATTGTACCTGTGACCGGCCATTCAGCGCCTTTCCACGAATGAAGTGACTGGTACCTTTTGTACCAGTGACGCTTCCGTCGATGAATGGCGCTGACTGACTGACAGGGAAAGTCATCCTGCCCAGCCAATCAGTGCCTTTCATAGACGCCGTGTTCAACCCCCAGGAGACCTGCGCAGAAGAGAGCAGGTCTCCATGGCTGCCGGACGGCGTGGGAGCGGGATTAAGGTGAGTTTGAATAATTATTTTTTTTAATTGTAATAAAAGTGTGCGGCTGCATCTACAGGGGGGACAACTTTGTCTACGGGGGGGACGGGGACTTTTTCTTCACGGGGGGCCTTCATCTACAAGGGGGACTTTATCTGCGGGGGGGGTTTATCTACACGCGGGGGGCTTTATCTATGGGGGGTGTCTATCTACAGGGGGGGCTATATACTGGGGTGCGCTATCTATGGAGCACCATATACAGGGGTGGGCTATAGCTACAGGGGGGCTATATAGTATATAGCCCCCCCTGTAGCTATAGCCCACCCCTGTAGATATAGCCCACCCCTGTAGATATAGCCCCCCTGTAGATATAGCCCCCCTGTAGATATAGCCCCCCTGTAGATATAGCCCCCTGTAGATATAGCCCACCCCTGTAGATATAGCCCCCTGTAGATATAGCCCACCCCTGTAGATATAGCCCCCCTGTAGATATAGCCCCCCTGTAGATATAGCCCCCCCTGTAGATATAGCCCCCTGTAGATATAGCCCCCCTGTAGATATAGCCCCCTGTAGATATAGCCCCCCCTGTAGATATAGCCCCCCTGTAGATATAGCCCCCCTGTAGATATAGCCCCCTGTAGATATAGCCCACCCCTGTAGATATAGCCCACCCCTGTAGATATAGCCCCCCTGTAGATATAGTCCCCCAGTAGATATAGCCCACCCCTGTATATAGTATCCCACAAATATCTCCCCCTACAGTGCTCCACAGAAAGCCCACCCCTGTATATAGCCCCCTTGTACATATAGTCCACCCCTGTATATAGTGCTCCACAGATAGCCCACCCCTGTATATAGTATATACAGGGGTGGACTATGTGTGGAGCACTATATACAGGGGTGGACTATCTAGTGGAGCACTATATGTACAGGGCGGCTATATACAGGTGGTGGGCTATATGTGGAGCACTATATACAGGGGTGGGCTATATCTACAGGGGGCTACATACATGGTTGGGCTATCTGTGGAGCACTATATACAGGGGTGGGCTATATCTACAGGGGGGCTATATACAGGGGTGGGCTATATCTACAGGGGGGCTATATACAGGGGTGGGCTATATCTACAGGGGGGCTATATACAGGGGTGGGCTATATCTACAGGGGGGCTATATACAGGGGTGGGCTATCTGTAGAGCACTATATACAGGGGTGGGCTATATCTACAGGGGGCTATATACAGGGTTGGGCTATACGTGGAGCACTATATACAGGGCTGGGCTATATCTACAGGGGGGCTATATACAGGGGTGGGCTATATCTACAGGGGGGCTATATACAGGGGTGGGCTATATCTACAGGGGGGCTATATACAGGGGTGGGCTATCTGTAGAGCACTATATACAGGGGTGGGCTATATCTACAGGGGGCTATATACAGGGTTGGGCTATATGTGGAGCACTATATACAGGGCTGGGCTATATCTACAGGGGGGCTATATACAGGGGTGGGCTATCTGTAGAGCACTATAGGGGTAGTTATTTGTGGGACACTATATACATGGGTGGGCTATATGGGGGCACTATCTACAGGGGGCTCTATGGCAGGCACTATCTACAGGGGGCTCTATGGCAGGCACTATCTACAGGGGCTCTATGGCAGGCACTATCTACAGGGGGCTCTATGGCAGGCACTATCTACAGGGGCTCTATGGCAGGCACTATCTACAGGGGGCTCTATGGCAGGCACTATCTACAGGGGGCACAGTGTGTGTGTGGGACATGGTGTATGGTGCTATTATAATTAGAGCTGCAGTGTATGGCACTATTATATTTAGGGGCGTAGTGTGTGGTATAATGAGAACTTTATCTTTATTTATAGGTGCAGAAATGTTGGTAAAGTGAGAAGCTGAAGACATGTGAGCGGCAAACTGCAGAAATGGGCTGTGACCGGGAGAAGTCGTCATAGAGGTCTGGACCGGATGGAGAAAAAGAACTAGAATCTGAGACGTCACCGATGAGTCACTTAATGTAACTGTTTATTCTGCCTCTAATCTGCCTCTAATCATGTAGTCACTGTATAATCTGCAGTGAGATGATTATGATAGGATTTATTTTTTGTGAAACAGCATCTCCCAGCATATCCTTACCATTGTTCGGGCCATGCTGGGAGCAGTAGTTTTACGCCGTACACACATATACGGCAGGGGTTGCACTAAATTGAGCTGTATTTGTTCTGGTGTATTTATGTACTGAGCTTGGTTCTGGGGCTGTATTTATGTACTTAGCTTGGTTCTGGTGTTGTGTATAGAACCATATTGCTTGTAAGATGTACAAATGTGTTACATAAAAAGCAATGACACGTCAATTGGTAGAGAAAACAAACACGGCGAGGGGGAAGGAGATGTCGGGAAAGAGGTTGGGGGGGGCGCCAAACTGAATCTTTGCCCCGGGTGTTGGAGAACTTAGCTACGCCTCTGGTCTATGGGCACTTCCGCTATTGCGGACGGCTACAAATATGTATTCGTAGCCATCGGATCCGTATTTGCAGGCAGCAAAAACCCTTACGATCGCGTGCATGCGGCCTTACCAACGTTTTTTTGAGACTCTGCTGACGATTTTCTGCAACAGAAAAAGTAAATCAGTCACAGAAATCTGCAGCAAATAGTGCGTATCCGACCTGTGGGAACAGACCCCAAGGATAAAAAAAAAATGCCAGGGAGTTCTGCACCCCTTTATTTAAAGGAACAGCATACAATATGGACATTTTGCTATACCTGTAGGAGCAGGCACAGTGAGTCGTAGATCCCTGCAGCCCCTCTACAGTAATGTCCCACTATTAGGCCTTATTCAGACGAGCGTGTCCGTTTTGCGGACCGAAATTTCATGCATTTCCGTTCCGTCTGGCATCAGTGTTCCTGTTTCTTTTTCTCATCATTTCTTTAGCAACCGGTGCGGGAAGCTCGGACAGCGCACGGAGGTCGTCCGTGTTCTGTCCGTGTTTTTCACGCACCCATAAACTTCAATGGGCGACGGGGTTCGCAAAAACGGACTAGAATAAGACACGCCGTCAGTTTCACGCAACGGACACGTACTGCGTGACATATTACGTATGTGTGAATGGCCCCATTGTATTGCATAGGTCCGTGTGCTGTCGGTTATTTCAACGGTCAGCACATGGACGTAATATACGTTCGTCTGAACAAGGCCTTAGTGACAGGTATTCAAAGAGAACTTATAATTACTGCTCCGGAGCCGCGATCCTGCTCAGTATTGCTGATTTCTCAGTTCAATCGCCAGGAGCTTGTCCGAGGATTACTGCACATCACTCAATGATCCCTTCTACTGAAACAAAGTGACGGCCCTCGCCCACTAATCAATGACGTGACAAAACCGCAGGTACAGTCAGTACTATTAAATCTCATTTATATAATACCTATATACCTACAGAACGTCACACGTATAACGTCACCGCCATGACCGCACGTCTCACCTCCTGTGGTCAACTGGCCGAAAACCCGCTGTGTATAAGCCGTACATGTTATATGTTATCCAGCTGTCACGAGTACAGGGAAGGCCTTAGGCTGAGTGAGGGTCAATGGGACCCGCAGGCGTGGACATGTTAGTACATTAGTGGCTGGTTATCTTTAGTACTTCTGCTCATGTGTCACCTCCAATGAATACATCTCACTGCTCTGACAGTTCACACCTAAAGACACCACTGACAGTCTGTGACACTGTCTGCCGCCTTAAAGGGCCATTGTCAACAGAAAGTTCTTATTAAACTCACTTTAAGCAGCTAACGCGTTTTATTTTAAATACAGCTCGGAAGGAAGATGCCGCGTTGGCGTGTCGTGGCGGCGTTAATTTGTAGCGGACACGGTGGAAACAAATGCTTATTCTTCTATAAAAACGACCGGCATTCCACATGATACAGAGTCTTCCTACAAATTGCACATACAGGGTATGCCATATTTCTGTTGCTACAGATGTAGCAGAGCTGAATGAGTCGTTCAGCATAGTTTGTACATCTCAAACATAATGCGGTGGGTTTACTGTGTTAAACCGCCAATAACACGTCATGGTAACACACTTAGCTCTGCTATGTATGATCATCACTACTCCGATATGTATATACTTCTATCTATATACAAATTCTAGATCCTGCTATACTTCCAGGTTAACGTGGTAACATGTCGACATACAGTAGTTTTCTCTCTCTAGTAACATGGGGTCTCATTTATCAAAACTGGCTAAGGCTTTGTGCACATCACGTTTTTGGCCCATGTTAACGTATATCCGGGGAAAATCTACCGACATATATACGTTAAACGTAGGCTCTGATGGTTGCCTATACAGTGGCATCATTTACCATGCAGTTTAACAATATACGTTATTTGTATACGTCCTAAACTCTCATGACCCCGTTCATGACATAGTCGTTAAATAGGTACCATTATAGTCTATGGGTGATGAATGCCGCTGTTAGGCATCTGTTTAACGCATAAGTCGCCCAAAAGGTATCCATTTGTTTTATATGTTATGAAAAGCTATTGGGAAGACAATGACATATACGTTAAACCTATACCTGTGGCGTATGCTGTATAGTTTTCTATATATTTTCTATATATTTTCTGTCCGGAATTGCGGACGGAAAAAACGCAGCAGAATGCAGTAGCAGCAAAGTGGATGAGAGTTAACAAATCTCATCCCCAGGCTGCGTAAAAATTCAGACCAGAAATGTCCCAAAAAAGTCCTAAAACTACCCCGGTCATGAAAGGGTGAAGAACCTCATTTTACCTTTACTGCAGTGATTTAGTATAAGTGGTTTTCTTTCTTTACCAGCGAACTAACGTTTTATACCAATCACACGGGAGGATCCATGATTTATAGGACATGGCTGTATTACTAGATATTATTTGTACCATGTCCCTTTAATTGTAAATAATTCATATTTTGGCTGCTGCAGCATCAACAAAACTTTCTTGCGACTTAGCAGATGCAGCCATGTCCTTGAAACTCCAGAAGTTGACATCCGCTACAATAATGCTGACTACTTTCTGTAGACATGACATTAGGAATCACACTCCATTTAACATTTTTTTTCCAGAAATGCCAAAGTGTTATTTACAGGCTTCTTCAACAGCCGGGCAGCTGAATGTAGTACAGAGACGGCAAAAGACCTGGACACCGGGCAGCCGCTTTTCATCCCCTCTCATATTAAATCAGCAATTAATTTTGAGCCGCCTTTAGAGACTCATAATATCACACGGCAGTGTATTAACCAGACATATGCATTAATGTGTGTGCCTGACAACAGAGGCGACCTACGAAAGGGCAGAATTGTCTATTATGGACTGAGTACCCCCTGCCCCTGATATCTCTAAATGCCCAAATGTTGCATAATATGTACGTTGGTAAAGTGAGAGATTGTATTGCTTGCTTCATGGGGAATTCACTCATTTCCCTTGGTTCAAGGGTAGACTAAGACTTGTCTTGGGCACCAGGAAATAAGGTTCAGTAACTCAATGAAAGCTGCATAAATCTGTCTGCAGTGTGCACCCCCTAGTGGGGGCTAGAGGCAGCTAGAATTTTATCAGGTAACACTGTGGTTTCTAACCTGTGGCTCTGAGCTGTTGCAAAACTACAACTCTCAGCATGCCTGGACAGCCGCTGGCAATGCTGAATTATTTCTATAACAGGAATTTGGGAACTAGGAACGTGTATAACAAAAGAAAGAGAGCAATGACCACCCATATAGATAGTGAAGTTAATGAGTAGAGGACTATAGGACCCCTTAATGTTCATGGTCCGTGTGCAGTGCCTTGCTGCCCAAATCAATTCCCCCTGTACTGGCCCCTAATAGGGATACAAAAATGGATGTGCCTGATTTAAGATTGGTTTGTTTCGACTTTACTCGTATTTCCACCATTATGAGCAGACGTATGTTTATTTGCTTACTCCATAATTACTTGTAATCTGAACTTCCTTAGCATACAAAATCAGTGAAAACTTGACCAAAACAAAAAGTGTGGTCATTAACTGACTGGCAGATCGGCTGTCACTGTCATGTTGGCTTTCTGCAGCCGCCACTAGGGGGAGCTCACATTATAGAAATATATGCAGCAACCATTAAGTTCAATACTAGCTGTATAATACTATATGTAGTTAGCTCCCCCTAGTGGTGACTGGGAGCAGCCAGAAATACATAACTTATCCAGTCAGAACAGAATTCCCCTATATATACATATATATCCTGAAATTAATCTGCACAGAATTTTGAAACTAAAAATGTAATGGTGAACATTAATACTAATGGTGGAGTAGTACATTTGGCGGAGCTCTTATTGGGAAGTGTTGCCCGGTCTGAATTTTTCTTTGAGGCCCTATGATTTCTGTACATGCTCCTGTACATAGATACAAGTTAATGGGGTATTCCTATTTTAAACATGTATCACATACCAACAGGATATACCATAAATATCTGATAGGTGGGTGTCCATTGGGTGGAAAGGGGGTTCAGTGCAGCCTTCTCTATTGATATCTATGGGAGTTATGGAAAGAGCCAAACACTGCATGGATATCAGAATTGGTCCGAGATCAGATATAGTGCCCATAAAAAGAAAAAATTATACAGACAAATCCTTTTCATTTCCCCTCCTAATTCTTAATAAGAAATCCACTCTCTAGCATCTTCATGCCTCTACGATGACCTTTGATTCATTTACAGTATTTCAATGATTCATTATAGATACACAATCCCATATCCTATTAATATTATTGCGTACCTGTCTACAGTTCCGAAGACAAGTATTAGTCGAAAAAGATCAGGTTGTTAACCAAGCGCTGGGACCCCTTTATTCTATTCAGTACATATCTGGGATCATTTTCTTACATAAGTGAAAATACTGAAGCTGGATAACCCCTTTAAGAAAAACGACATCAACAACGGTAAAAATAAAAGGATTCCTACTGGTAAAAAAAAATAAAAAATCTGGGTATTTCCCAGTAGGAGAGGTCTTAGTGTGTAGAACTGGGCAGGTTTGCTTCTGAATTTCCCATTTTCCCATTTTCAGCTGAAAATCCCATCATGCAGAATACAAATGGCTGTAACTCCAGCACCCTCTACTGGTAGGAAACATTTACTACATCAATGAAAGGGGATTATTCACCGGAAAATACGATACGAATTTATTCTAAACTGAAAAACATAAATGCAAATAATTTTTGCCTCTATATGAATAGGACAATTTCTCTAGTTTAGAAATACAATGAGAAGTCAATTTAAGTATAGGATTCTGTGTGAATCACAGATAGAACCAGATTGCTTTTCAAGGTTATAGCAAGGACATTCTGCTCCAGGCTTATTATGTAAAATGGGAGTGGATTTCAAAGATCGGAGTGGAGAGGGATGGCAGAACGCTTGATCTTTTTCCCACCTTTAGTATCCCATACTCATTAAATCGAGGGTTGCACTGACCTAGTAGAGGGTCTCCTGGTGGGCCCAAGTTCTGATACAATAGTCTCCTGAACCTGACTTTTGACGAGGTCATTTGCTGGTAGGATTTATTACATTTTTGGGGTGAATAATATATGCGTGCAATGATAATTGGGGAGATATTTTATTTTTCCGTCGACGTAGCCGTATGAGGGTTTATCTTTTGCAGAATGAGTTGTAGTCACCATTCAATGTCCAATGTAATATACTGGGAAACATGAAAAAAAATATATAAGTGTGGAGGAATAGGAAACAAACTGTAAATCCTCCATTGTTTTTTTGGTTTTCGTTGTTACGTCGTTCACCGTGCGGTAGAAATAACGTGTCAACTTTATTCTGCGGGTCAATACTATTAAAGGGGTGGTCCACTATTGAACAACTGATGACCTATCCACCGGATCGGACATCAGTATATCATCTGTGCGGGTCTGACACCCGGACCCCGCACCGTTAAGCCGCTCCGGCTATCTCCGGGCACCGGATGTTATGGCACATAATGCTATGTACGGAGCCGGGAGCAGTTGGCTCCGTACATAGCATAGTGGCCGTGCTGCGGAACTGCAGGTCTGCTCCTATTCACTTAAATAGGAGCAGAACTGCAGTACGGCAGCTCACCACTATTCAGTGACCGGAGCCAACTGCTTCCGGCATGTACGTCCGATGTTCGGAGGCAGCCGGAGCGGCTTAACGGTGCGGGGTCCGGATGTCTGACCCCCACAGATCATGTACTGATGACACTATCCGGTGGATAGATCATCACTTGTCCAGTAGTGGGCAACCCCTTTAAGGCCATGCCATATTTTTTTTTTATTTTTTTTTATGTTTTATGACTTTTACCCAAAAAAAGATTTAAGGAAAATTATTTTGTCGAGCTATATTCTAAGAGCCATATGTTTTTTTTTATTTTTCAGTCGATGGAGCGGTGTGAGGACTTGTTTTGTGTCGGGCAAGTTGTCGTTTTTATTAGTACCATTTCAGGGGTACATACGACTTTTTGATCACTTTTTATTCCATTTATTTTAGGAAGCAGGTTGAAAGATAGCAGACCTGGGGCCTTCATTAGGCAAACTACCATGACAACCATCTGCACCTCGTGATCGTGGCCGTCCACCTCTTTCTAATGGATTAAGTGCTGCGGTCGGTATTGACTACTGCATCTAAGTGGTTAAACGAAGGGGATAAGAGATATCTCCGATCCAGATCATTATAATGAAGTGTAGTGTGTAACAATCAGCCGACCCCCGCTGAGTTTTGAGTGGGCTCGGTGAGCTCGCTCTACACTCCCCCCTTGGCAGCTATGACATACATTTACGTCACATGTCGCTAAGGGATATAAGGGATTTCACAAGACCTGTAATTTTGGTTTTCCACATTATAACATAAATTGTACAAAAAAAATGCTACCAATATAGTCACCACTCCCTCTGCAGTCATATGTAAACAGTACAGATATGGTGATGTCATTCTAGTGATGTCATATCCAGCATTCACATGACATAATCATGTGACTAGATCTCCTTGTGCTCAGCCGCTGACATCTGCGCATGGAGTGTAAGGTATACATAGATGCGCTTGTAGGAGGGACTACCGCGAATGGGAATTAAATGAACAAGACACACCGTCTTTTGGGTAACTTCTTTACTGTAGCGAGCAAATAACAGCAACTTCTTCTTTATGGAGCAGACAGGAATGCTGAAATTGAGGACTTCGATCCCGCTGGAAGTCCCCCGGAGAGAGGTTGTGCCTGACCCCACGTTGCCGGCTTGGCTAAGGATACGCCGCTGTCAGTCACGGCGGGAGCTACCCACTACTGACAGCCTATCCTAGGGTAAGAGTCACACTCTCGGCCCACGGATCGCGTCGTGGGAATCAGCGACTAACGTACCTACTAGCACCGTCACGGGTCCTTGCGGAGCTATCCGCTACCTTTCATGACAACCCTCTCTCTCCTCAGTCGGTAGTCCGAACGGTGGACACCCTAGGATGCAACTGAACTGGCGGGCTGATGCTAAGGGTTACACGAAGTCCAGCTAATAGTCCATCACAGTCCCGTCAACCCGACCGTTCCTTCTGTCTACTCCTATTCCAACAAGATTCATAAACAACAGTTCCATGCAAGTACTACATGCGGTGCTCTAGCTATAACAGTTCCATGCAAGGGTTACATGCGGTGTTTTATCTATAACAGTTCCATGCAAAAGTGACACGCGGTGCTTTATCTATAACAGTTCCATGCAAAAGTGACACGCGGTGACTGAAATAGCAAGTCCTCTGCCTTTGGGCCTTTCTGTGAAAGTGTGGTTTGTCCCTTTTGAGACTATTCTTTTGAGAGTAAGGTGGGAGTAAGGTGGGAGTAAGGTGGCGGTAGTTAGCGAGGGACGTCACGCCAGAAACGGTCACAGACTAGGACACGGGTACTTTGGTTATGGCGGGAATCTAGTTCTTGGTCAGGGGTCTTAAGGTCTGGGCACGGTACCTGTGGCTGTTGGCACACTCCTTGTGCTTTGGCTGGTCCTCTGTCCTCCTCCTGGATTACCTCAGACACCCGTGCTGTCCTTCTTCCTCTATTCTGAGGCTGCAGCTGAGAGCCCACGTGCTGTCAGGCTCCTGCCTTCTCTATTCCGGTGCCTTCCTGCACCTCTCACTTCTCAGTACACCTCTTCTCTCCCGTTCCCTCTCCGTACCGCTCCTTCTTCACCCCCTCACTCCTGCTCTCTCTCTCCCTCCTCTTCGCGCCACCCGCTCGCTCCGCCCCCTCCTTTTTGGCGCGCTCCCACTCTCCTCCTCTGTCCTCCCTCTTGCTACCGTCACGGCCCCTCCTCCTCCTGCTTTCCTTCTCTCTCTGCTGGAGCGTCTGCGATGGCCGTCAGCACCGCGGCCGTTTCCATGGCGACCAGGACGCTCCTCCGCCCGACTCCTGTGCCAAAGACCGGCGGTGCTTTACTGCGGGGTTCCCCCTCCCAGAGGACAGGTAAGTGCACCCCTTACACGCTTACAGTGCATGAGCGCAGGGACGATGCAGTCATGTGATTATGTCATAATGTGACATCACTGGGACAGATTCGAGTGGTGGCAGAGTTTCTGCAGACTTAGGGTATGTTCACACGAGGGCATTACGTCCGTAATTGACGGACGTATTTCGGCCGCAAGTACCGGACTAAACACAGTGCAGGGAGCCTTGCTCCTAGCATCATAGTTATGTACGACGCTAGGAGTCCCTGCTTCACTGCAGGACAACTGTCTTGTACTGAAAACATGATTACAGTACGGGACAGTTGTCCGGCAGCGAGGCAGGGACTCCTAGCGTCGTACATAAGTATGATGCTAGGAGCCCGGCTCCCTGCACTGTGTTCGGTCCGGGACTTGCGGCCGAAATACGTCCGTCAATTACGGACGTAATGCCCTCGTGTGAACATACCCTTAGTGTTTTCTGGTAATACAATTACAATTAGCCTTACTGCCTGATCCTACTGCTGTCTAAGGGCACATTCAGACGTGGCGGAATTGCTGTTGAATTCCGCTGTGGACAGTCCGCAGTGGAAATCTGCAACAGCCGTTTTTTACATTTGTTTCTATACATTTGTAGGAAACTTAGTTCAGACATTGCGGAAAATAACTGTGCGGAATTTAGGCTGCGGTGCAGAATCTCCCTCCGCAGCATTGCACATTATGTTGCGGGGGAAGAAGTGGAATTTCACTGCGGATCTCAGCATTTGCATTGCAAAAACTGAAATCTGCAGCAAGTCCGCTGTGATATCTGCAACGCCTGAATGACCTGTCAAATATGAAAATGTTGCTGCAAATTGGCAAAGAATCTGCAGCAACATTTTCAGCTGAAAAATTCTGCCACATTTGAACATGGCCTAACTCTTGATCCTGATCAAGGTTTTCCTTTCGTGCAGTTGGCATGTTCTCCCCATATTTGCTTGGCACCCCTCCCCCCATATCCGGGACAAACCGGTAACTTTACTGATGGCTGCTTAAATTGGCTGTCTTGTGTCTCAGTGCCATGAAATTAAATTTTAAGCAACAAGGGAACCGGGATGGAAGTGGTGGAATAAATACAATTCTGGGATCGTGTGTGGCTACAGAATATGTTGGCGATGCGTATAGGAAAATAATAATGTTAATACGACTACCCTTGAACGATCCAGAATGTTTTTCGTCTCACTATTTTTATTCTGCATATTTTATTCAGCCAGAAATAAAAATAATCAGTGATTCTGTATAATGTTCCTTTGAAGGCGACACGTCTTTGCTTACAAATAAACACAATGTACCGTGCACGCGCCGCTGGACATGCTCACTGCAGGGCAACTACGGTTTTTACAGAGCAGCCCCTACGGACTCATCCTGGCTTACATTTCATGCCTCCGTTTCCCCTAACAACTATGTATAAAAGATGCAGCAGAGGTGACTAACCAATGATGGCACCTCATAATTCAGCCTGGGCTCTGGCACGTTGCCCAATAAATTATTATTCCACGTTCACTCAGAAAATTATGACATCTAAAGAGCAACATTAAACCTGCTTAGAAGAAGGAAAGTCTGAATTCATTCTCATCACCAACTTCACCCAAATGTCTGATATTTCCCAGGTGATTTCTGAAGGCGTTATATAGTCGTGCTGCAATGCTGGAGGGTTTTCCAGTTCTCGTTATTGCAGGTATGACCATGGACATGTCAGCAGGATTTCTGCAGCAAAAGTGTGACATGCAGGTTTTGCTGCGGATAACATTGAGAAAAAAAAATCCGCAGTGAACATTGTTGCGATATGGAAAATGCAGTCATTCACCTCCGCGGCCATAGGTTATATTGTACTAAGTGGGAAATGTGTTTTTCAGGGCATTCTGCACTTTTAACTTTTTTTTTTCCGCAGCATGCCCTTTCCACATCTTCTTCATACACCAATACCCCCCAAATCAGCTGCCTCGTGTATAGACTCAGCCCTGTTTTCACGCTTCATTTCTTGGAATCAAGCTATAACTCCTCCAAATCCAGAACTTGGTGCCTCTGTGAACTTGCAGCTCTCCTTAGTCTAATGTGTGGGCACTTGGCACTTTTCCCAACAAGCATTTGGTTGTATATCTCAAATCTAGCAACACAACATATGCCAAGTTAGAAATCCTCTACAGGCATAAATCTAACCTAAATGCCTTGTCCGCAAGGTGCTCGCTCAGCAGATGGCAATGCAAATTGCTGAAAACTGTCTGCACAATGCGGCTTCACACTCCTGATTTCACACACACTGGACTCTGCTCAGCGCTGCTATAGAAGTTGTACTGTGACCCGTAACTTGGGTATAACAAACTTACTCCAAGATGCTTTCTCTAGATGTAGTTACTGGGTGACCACAAATTACAACAGAATAACATGCTGGTAAGTTTATGCAGCCATTACTTCATTATGCTATCTCTATCTATCTATCTATCTATCTATCTATCTATCTATCTATCTATCTATCTATCTATCTATCTATCTATCTATCTATCTATCTATCTATCTATCTATCTATCTATCTATCTATCTATCTATCTATCTATCTATCTATCTCATGTCTATCTATCTATCTATCTATCTATCTATCTATCTATCTATCTATCTATCTATCTATCTATCTATCTATCTCATGTCTATCTATCTATCTATCTATCTATCTATCTATCTATCTATCTATCTATCTATCTATCTATCTATCTATCTATCTATCTATCTATCTATCTATCTATCTATCTATCTATCTCATGTCTATCTATCTATCTATCTATCTATCTATCTATCTATCTATCTATCTATCTATCTATCTATCTATCTATCTATCATCTATCTATCTATCTATCTATCTATCTATCTATCTATCTATCTATCTATCTATCTATCATCTATCTATCTATCTATCTATCTATCTATCTATCTATCTATCTATCTATTTATCTATCTATCTATCTATCTATCTATCTATCTATCTATCTATCTATCTATCTATCTATCTATCTATCTATCTATCTATCTATCATCTATCTATCTATCTATCTATCTATCTATCTATCTATCTATCTATCTATCTATCTATCTATCTATCTATCTATCTATCTATCTATCTATCTCATGTCTATCTATCTATCTATCTATCTATCTATCTATCTATCTATCTATCTATCTATCTATCTATCTATCTATCTATCTATCTATCTATCTATCTATCTCATGTCTGTCTATCTATCTATCTATCTATCTATCTATCTATCTATCTATCTATCTATCTATCTATCTATCTATCTATCTATCTATCTATCTATCTATCATCGATCTATCTATCTATCTATCTATCATCTATCTATCTATCTATCTATCTATCTATCTATCTATCTATCTATCTATCTATCTATCTATCTATCTATCTATCTATCTCATATCTATCTATCTATCTATCTATCTATCTATCTATCTATCTATCTATCTATCTATCTATCTATCTATCTATCTATCTATCTATCTATCTCATGTCTATCTATCTATCTATCTATCTATCTATCTATCTATCTATCTATCTATCTATCTATCTATCTATCTATCTATCTATCTATCTATCTATCTATCTGATCTGGGATCATTTACATTTATATCAATATGTCTGGTATGATTATTATCAGGCCTTAAAACCTCATACAATTAGGCTATGTTCACATCTGCATTGTGCTGTTCCATTGTTCTGCTCCGGCAAACAACGAACACCGCCGATTGCAGACGGAACCCATTAACTTTAATAGGTTCCATTGGCTTTCCGTCAGGGTGTCCGTGATTTTACCCCTAACTGAGCCTCCAACGCAGATGTGAACAGAGCCTTAGACATGTCTGTATTTGGATAAATCTATCTATCTATCCAGAGGTGTAGCTAGGGGGAGGCAGGCAGGGCATGTGCCCCGGGCGCAAGTAAGAGGGAATGTGAGGGGGCGCCAAGGCCACTCCATCCATGACGGCGGACTGCTGCCTCTCTCAGGGGGGGGAGTTGCCACTGAAACCAGCCGCCGCCACCCCCTTCTACACTTTAATGCTACCTGCGTCTTTCAACAACGCAAGCGGCGCGATTACGTCTTTGCGCTGCCTGCATCGTTGAAAGGCACTGATTGACAGGGAAAATCATTCTGCCCTGCCAATCAGCACCTTTCATAGACGCAAGCAACGTGATGACATCATTGCGCCGCTTGCGTCATTCAACCCCAGCAGACCTGCTCCGAAGAGAGCAGGTCTACATTTCCACCAGACCGCGCGGGAATGGGATAAAGGTGAGTATGTTAAAAATTAAATTTTTATCCTAATAAAAATGTGAGTGCCATTATCTACAGGGGTGGCTTTATCTACAGGGGTCAGCTCTATCTACTGGGGGGGGCTATATACCGGAGTGAGCTATATGTGGAACACTATAGGGGGAGCTATATGTAAGGCACTAAATACAGGGGTGAGCTACATGTGGAGCCTTATATTTCGGGGCACAGTGTCTGGCACTATGAGAACTTTATCTTCGTTTATAGGTGCAGAAATGTTTGAAAAGTGAGAAGATGAAGGCATCTGAGAGGCAAACTGAAGAAATGGGCTGTGGCCG
Source organism: Rhinoderma darwinii (assembly GCF_050947455.1). Classification (NCBI taxonomy): domain Eukaryota; kingdom Metazoa; phylum Chordata; class Amphibia; order Anura; family Rhinodermatidae; genus Rhinoderma; species Rhinoderma darwinii. Next base: position 23,458,607 of record NC_134693.1, on the reverse strand, counting down.
GGAGAAGTCGTCATAGAGGTCTGGACTGGATGGAGACAAAAAGAGAAAAAGAACAACTAGAATCTGACGTCACTTGTGAGTCTCTAATCAGTACTGTAGTTACTGTATGATCTACAACGAGATTATGGGTGGTATGATTGTTTTTTTTGTGAAACAGCAACTCCCAGCATATCCTTACCATTGTTCGGGCCATGCTGGGAGCTGTACACAATTTAGTGCAAACCTATACGACTGGGGTTGCACTAAATTGAGCTGTATTTGTGCTAGTGTTGTATTTATGTACTGAACTTGGCTCTGGTGTTGTATATATGTACCGAGCTTTGTTCTGGTACTGTGTGTATGTATGTATGTATATATATATATATATATATATATATATATATATATATATATATATATATATATATTGAGCTTGGTTCATGTGCTGTATTTATGTACTGAGCTTTGTTCTGGTGCTGTGTATATATATACTGAGCTTTGTTCTGGTGCTGTATGTGTGTTATGATCTTTGTTCTGGTGCTGTATTTATGTACTGAGCTTGTTCTGGTGCGGTATTTATGTACTGAGCTTTGTTCTGGTGCGGTATTTATGTACTGAACTTTGTTCTGGTTCTGTATTTATGTATGGAGCTTGGTATCTTGGAATTCTGAATTTCTTCTGTGGACCTGTCAGAAATGTTGTAATTGTTCTAATATATATATATATATATATATATATATATATATATATATATATATATATATATATATATATATATATATATATATATATATATATATATATATATATATATATATGTATGTATATATATACAGTGAAGGAAATAAGTATTTGATCCCTTGCTGATTTTGTAAGTTTGCCCACTGTCAAAGACATGAACAGTCTAGAATTTTTAGGCTAGGTTAATTTTACCGGTGAGAGATAGATTATATTTAAAAAAAAACTGAAAATCGCATAGTCAAAATTATATATAATTATTTGCATTGTGCACAGAGAAATAAGTATTTGATCCCTTTGGCAAACAAGACTTAATACTTGGTGGCAAAACCTTTGTTGGCAAGCACAGCAGTCAGACTTTTTTGTAGTTGATGATGAGGTTTGCACACATGTTAGATGGAATTTTGACCCACTCCTCTTTGCAGATCATCTGTAAATCATTAAGATTTCGAGGCTGTCGCTTGGCAACTCTGATCTTCAGCTCCCTCCATAAGTTTTCGATGGGATTAAGGTCTGGAGACTGGCTAGGCCACTCCATGACCTTAATGTGCTTCTTTTTGAGCCACTCCTTTGTTGCCTTGGCTGTATGTTTCGGGTCATTGTCGTGCTGGAGACCCAGCCACGAGCCATTTTTAATGTCCTGGTGGAGGGAAGGAGGTTGTCACTCAGGATTTGACTGTACATGGCTCCATCCATTCTCCCATTGATGCGGTGAAGTAGTCCTGTGCCCTTAGCAGAGAAACACCCCCAAAACATTATGTTTCCACCTCCATGCTTGACAGTGGGGACGGTGTTCTTTGGGTCATAGGCAGCATTTCTGTTCCTCCAAACATGGCGAGTTGAGTTAATGCCAAAGAGCTCAATTTTAGTCTCATCTGACCACAGCACCTTCTCCCAATCACTCTCAGAATCATCCAGATGTTCATTTGCAAACTTCAGACGGGCCTGTACATGTGCCTTCTTGAGCAGGGGGACCTTGCGGGCACTGCAGGATTTTAATCCATTACGGCGTAATGTGTTACCAATGGTTTTCTTGGTGACTGTGGTCCCAGCTGCCTTGAGATCATTAACAAGTTCCCCCCGTGTAGTTTTCGGCTGAGCTCTCACCTTCCTCAGGATCAAGGATACCCCACGAGGTGAGATTTTGCATGGAGCCCCAGATCGATGTCGATTGACAGTCATTTTATATGTCTTCCATTTTCTTACTATTGCACTAACAGTTGTCTCCTTCTCACCCAGCGTCTTACTTATGGTCTTGTAGCCCATTCCAGCCTTGTGCAGGTCTATGATCTTGTCCCTGACATCCTTAGAAAGCTCTTTGGTCTTGCCCATGTTGTAGAGGTTAGAGTCAGACTGATTAATTGAGTCTGTGGACAGGAGTCTTTTATACAGGTGACCATGTAAGAGCTGTCTATAATGCAGGCACCAAGTTGATTTGGAGCGTGTAACTGGTCTGGAGGAGGCTGAACTCTTAATGGTTGGTAAGGGATCAAATACTTATTTCTCTGTGCACAATTCAAATAAATATATATAATTTTGACTATGTGATTTTCTGTTTTTTTTTAAATATAATCTCTCTCTCACTGGTAAAATTAACCTAGCCTAAAAATTCTAGACTGTTCATGACTTTGACAGTGGGCAAACTTACAAAATCAGCAAGGGATCAAATACTTATTTCCTTCACTGTATGTATATATATATATATAATATTAGGGAATTGCTTCTCATTGTGTATATCCAGTCTTCAATAACTTTAAGGTATATGAGAAGTTCTCACCAATGAGGGGTCTCTGATCCCCACCCATCAGTAGTCTGAAGAGGCTACCCCATTGGCATAGATTGATCTCTCTTGCTTTACTATAAAGAAATGTAGAAAGGACCCTCAGTCTTTGGGGTCTTAGTTCCTTAAATCCTCACCAATGAGGATTGACAATAAAGTTCTTGAAAACGGCAATTACCCTTTAGGGTGCCTACACACAGCAATTTTGGGAAAAAAACGTTGTTGTGGCATTTTTCCTGGCATCTTTGTTTGGTTTGGGTTTTTCTTCACTTTAGGTGCGTTTTTGGTTTCCATTACACTGTCGTTTTTTTAAACGCAGCAGACTTTAGGTATTGCGTTTTTTTTACGCTCCGCTATAGGGAAAAAAACCTGAATAAATGTAAAAAATGTGTCCTTTAATTAAACACTACCCAAAATATGCTAGTAAAGAACAAATGAAATTCATGACTTTTTCTTACAAGCCAAAAAAAAATTCACAAACAAGTCACAAAAATAGTATGTGTGAAGGAAGCCTAAGCAATATTTTTTTAATCAAAGCTGCTGCAATACTGAAGCAATTGTTTAACGTTAATCTGGTGGTTTTTAGGTACGAAATTCTGTGCTAAATATTTTTTTTATATATATCATTACACCAGTCGGAACGCTTTTTTTTCTGATACAGAGCTCCAAATTAACAACATAACAACAAATTAACAACATCCTACCTGCAGCCGTCACTAGAGGACGCTTACCGCATACTATTTTTTCATTGAGTTCAATGTATAAACCGTATTCAGTAAACTCCTAAGCTCCCCCTAGTGGTGGCTGAATGATATATTTTAATCCATGTCTATGCAGGGGATTTAGAGCTATGTATCAGAAAAACTGAGCTACGACCGCTATAAAGACATAGTAGAAACTTATTCAGCTCAGAAATTTATGCTTGTTTTACAGTAAAACCCTCAACTTTTGGGTTAAGATTCCTGGTTGCAGCTACAGTTTTGCAGTCATGTATGATTAGACTTAGGCCTTCCTACAATGCAGTATTTTTGTATTTTTGTGTCAAAACACAAAAAAGATCCAAAAATATAAAAAGTTTGCATATTACCTTTTATAACCCCAAAATCAAATCGTATGTGGAAAAGAATAGTTATAGTAATTTAGCTCTTATTTTGGAGAGGAAATGGGAGAGCAGAGGAGGAAACCAGCGTGAGACATTTATCAGTATTAGGCTTTCTATAACTAGTTCAATTCAATTATTCCCTCTCTGTGCTAAAAGCTAAGGCGCAGAAAGTTTGTCTTAGTTGTGTGATGCATCAGTAAAGAAGGAAACATTTATCAGCATTATGCAGCGTTCATGCTTTGAGGGCTGGGAATTCTCTCGTGGGCTTCACCAGCCTTCAGTGCCCACAGCTCTCGAGTCAGCAGAGATCACCGTATCATTTATATACATTAGGATGAATTGAGAACCGCGTTTGTATTTCAAGACATTGCTATTTCTATGTTTCACCCCAAGGAAAAAATAAGTGCTGCAATTTCTGTCAGTGGTCTGGCTGATGCTCAATGCATTAATAAAAGCACAGGATGCCTCAATATGTGAATGTGAACTTACATTAACTCCAAAATCCCAAAGTTTTCTTTGCAGAAGAAAGTTTCTGATTAGGGTCAATATCCATTTGTTTCTTGGTCGAACTTTCTCTGGTGATTAATTTTATTATATATTTATAGGGGTCGAGTTCTGTTTTTCTGATACAAAGCTCCAAATTCCCTGCTTTTTTTCATGCAGCCATAGAGATTAAAGCAACCATCTGGTTCACAAGAAAATTTCACTATACATGCAGAATATATAGTTAGAGAGGCTCTGTCACCAGTGTCATACTTCCCGATCTCCTACCTAATCTAATAAGCGCTGTGTGGTAGGTAACTACTGTGTTGTTTTTTTTAAAAACAAAAACGTTTATTAATGACAAAGTTCTGATAATTTTAACATTTATGCTAATTTTTTTGTAAAAGCCCAACTGGGCGTTTTTTTTACTTTAACCAAGTGGGCGTAGTAAAGAAAAGTGTATGACGCTGACCAATCAGCGTCATACACTTCTCTTCATTCATGTCCAGCATTAGTCTCAGCACAGCGTGATCTCGTGAGATCACATTGTGCCGTCACTTACTCCCGCAGTTCCATCACCTGGCTGGAGGCGATGTCTGCTCATTCTCCCGTCGCTTCGGTGATGGAACTGCGGGAGTAAATGACGGCACTAATGGAATTTTGAGGCAGATTTTGACCTGCCTGCACGCCATTTGCTGTTTTTTTCACAGTGTTTTTCGCTTGCGGCCATTGAGTGCCACGGCCAAAAAACGCTGTGAAAAACACTTTCTCTGCCTCCTATTGATGTCAATAGGAGGTCAGAGATGGAAACGCCCGAAGAAAGGGTATGTAGCTTCCTTTTTCCACAAGCATTTTACTGCTTGCGGGAATAGAACGCCTCAGCCTCCCATTGAAATCAATAGGAGGGGTTTTCGGCCTTTTATGCCGTAGATTCGGCCGCGGTTTCTGACGTGGTTTCCGCGGCAAAAACCACAACAAAATACTCTGTGTGAGCAGAGCCTTACTGTGAACCTGGAGGGTTGCTTTATTGATAAAATTCTAGATGGCTGCAGCAGCCACTAGGGGGAGCTCAAGAGTTCACTGCATACTGTTTTAGCTAATTTGCAAAAATCCTGTTAGGGCATTACTACCTCATTGAAGCGTTGTGTAGGGAAGGGTAAAAAGAGGTAATTTTGTATTTTGGCTGAGATTTGTTGACTGCATGACAAGCATCTATAAGCAGGCTGAATTTACCATCCATGCTGCAAAAGTGATTGCTCTTGCATACAACGACTTCCAAGGAATGCTCGTGTTCCAGAGAACCCTGGTTGGAAACACCTTATGTAAAATAAATAGGATGCTGACACTTTTTGCCCCTGCATGTGGAAAGGAGCGTGGCCTGTCAGAAAGAGGTGTGTCTTAAAATGTTCCACATTGTGCCAAAAATTTGGTGCAAAAAAGTAGGTCAACAAGAGGTGGCATAAAGTTAGACAAAAGTGTCTGCGCCAAATGTATCATATAGTATGAGCCACTGTGATAACTTTGGCGCCTCTAGTCTAGTTCTAAGTTGTCCAAATTTAAGACAGTATTAAAAAAATCTGCCCCATGTGTTTCATCTTGGAAGTCCCAAAGGCTCCAATCTGCCCCACACTAGAGCAAATTACCCAACAATTTAATTATCAAAGTAAGAATATTTATAAGCAGAATTATGCTTTAAAGGGGTTGCCTCGTTTAGAAAGGCAATTTTCAAACAATTCTGTTTAGGACTCCCATCCATTAGCTGAAGCAGACGGTGTCTAGAAGGTGTATTTTTCTATCTCTGGGGGAATCAACGCATCTGTGCAATACATGGACAGCATATTGGTTTCAATGAGCACCATGTAATGCTTCATTTTCCCTGTGGTGGCACTGCAGGAAAATGTAACACTTTCTACAGCAGGTTCCCCCATAGATTACATTCAATCACTGGGGTTCCAAGCAGCACGTCACTCTGATCAGCCTATTGTCAGGGGACTCTTTTAGCAAAAAGGTATTTTCCCAAAAAAACACATCTCCTTCATATCTTAGTTGACTTTTAGGAGAACATTTTCTTTGTCTTATATAACATTATCAGGTTAACTGCATTATTAGATTATTGGATATATATTTCCAGTGTAGTCCTAATTAAAAAAAAATATTATTATTATTATGTTAATATTTTTTGGAATATTTCGTCTTTAATCATATAAAGTCTTCGTCTGCGCTTTGCTTTTGATAAGGTTTTCTACTGTTAAGGTCTCATAAATTCTCAGCAGTTTGTGTTTCGTTAGGGGAAAGGCAGATCGTATGTTTGACTGATGATCTCCACAGGGATCAAATTCAGGAATTTAGTGGGAAATATTTGCAATTCACTAGGAACATTTACATGATTCAAGTATAGAGTGTGTTCTGTTAATAGGCTGCGCTCATGACGAAGAGAATGTAAAAGTAATTCCCTGGATTCCCATCCAATGTGCTAAAGACTGGAAATAACACCAATAAAATGTGAACACGTTGCGACTGGAATGGTCACACAGCGGCAGTGCATCCTGGACACGCTAAAATGCCGGTATTATGGCACACAGTGGCCGTGTATCACAGCCCTACAACACATCTAGTGTAATGGTCACAGAGGGGCAGTGCATCAAAGACCTTCTCCAAGACTAAAAGAAGAAAGAAACGGTGTATCTTGGGATCTTTAGAGTGCTGAGCATTAAAAAATTAAGTTCTCTTGGAAAATGGCCGCCCAAAACCATCACATTAAAGGAGTTCTCTAGTTTAGAAAACCAATTTTTATACACCCTTTTAGGGAATTTTGAGATAGTAAAGGGGGCCCTTTATTCAGGATCCTCAACTCTTGGCTAGAGTGGAGAACGGTTATAAATTGCGTCGCTCTCGCTCTGGAGGACATGTCCTGTCCTGCATTCCATAGACAACCCATTGATCTGAATGTGCATAGTGTAATGCTTAGTTTCCCCCGTGGTGACGCTGCAGGGAAATCAAAAACTTATTGTCAGGTTTCCCCACAGGTTGCTGCTGATCGCTGGGGGACCAAGTAGGAGGACACTTTGTGATCAGTTTATTGTCAAGGGACTCCTCTAAGAAGTTGGGATTGGCCAAAGTGGAGAACTCCCTTCAGTTCTAATGTGTTATTTTGTATGATAATAACTGTACATTATACTATTATTACACTCCCTTAACACAGAATATTCTAGAGATGTTGGGAAGTCACATTATGGTTTAACAGGTAATTCTGGGGTTCTTGGCATTTAACTAAACCTCCAGTCCCAGGCAGATTTCAATACAATTGAGACCCAAGACTGATTCTCCCCCATTGGGAATAAATATTCTTCTTTTTTAATTCACATGTTGGGATTTTCTGCAACATATTTAATTGTGGAAAATCTTCACCATAATGCAGTAGCAGCAGTATGGATGAGATTTTAGCAAATCTCAGCCACGCGCTGCGAAAAAAAAAAAAAGCGTATAAATTGACCGCATGTCAATTTATGCTGCGGAATCGCTGGTTTTCCCCATTGAATTCAATGGCAAGTGTGGCGATTTTTGTGGCGGGAAAGCAACTCAGAAACGTTAAAAAAAAAAAAGCTTATACTTAGCCAGACCTCTATGCTTCTCTCTCCAGGCCGGACTCCTAGAATGACGTTTCATCCCATGTGACTGCTGCAGCCAATCACAGGCTGCAGCAGTCACATGGAATGAAACGTCATCCAAGGAGGCCGGACTGCAGGACATCAGAGGGACGCATTCACCATAACAGTTAAGTATAAGCTTCTTTTTTTTTAGCCTACTGTTTTCTGCAGCGGGTTAGACATTCCGCCCGAAAGACGGCACCACAATTTGGTGCGGTTTTTCTAGCGAAATTCCCAGCAGGGTCCAGGGTGCATACGCTGTGTACTTTTACACAGCATATCCGCCCCGTGTGAACATACCCTTAGGCTGTGTTCACATGTTCCGGATTTGCCTTTGGCAAATCATAGCGTGTATTTTCCCAAAAAATATGCGGCAAAAATCTAAGGCTGACATTCGGAATTTTGTTGTTGCATTTTATAAAAGTTTGAAATAATATGTGAATATAAGAATACGTATGTCAGTATGGCCCTGGTTCTTGCCATCACATCCCTTGACCTGAATAGGGTGGCCCGGAGGTCATTTACCCCCTGCTTCATACCCATCCTTTATAGGGAAAATACAAGAAGACCCTCAGACCAGCTTTTCTTTCCTTTCTAGTGTCTCTTTGTCAATGGGGAGAGGGAACCCTTCCCAGATTTATACCACCCTTTTGAAAGGGCCCATCTATTCATTGGACCCATAGACACTGAGGCCTTTGTGGCACATAAAACACTGGTATCAGTCAAAATAACCAGTTGTCAGTAAATTTTCCCCATTTTCAATGACAGATAGAGGGTTCTTAAAAAGTGTTATATAAGTGGCCCTAAACAATATTTTTTAATCCAAAACATTAACATGGCCCCATGCATGTCATATATGGGAAATGCAAATACATTAACCATTTATTTTCCTCAGTGTTGAATACAATCACATAGATAAGATTCGAATTGCATGCTCTCCGGCATGTTCAGTTTCTTCTAGGTAACACGCAGCGAGCTGTCGGCCTTGGCTGCTGGTCATATCGGTTTGAAAAGGTCACGGAGACATTATAACATGTAAACAGTGGAGAAATTAGCTGCGAGTGGTGAAAACTTTCTAACCTTCACACTGAAAACCTTAAATTATTTTTGAAGTGTAAATGAAACCCAGCGCTCCAATGATAGATGTGGAGCGTGGAATTGCATTAGACAAATGGCAGTAACATTTTAATAGTTATTACCTTTGAAACCCCTGGGGATCTCCAGATGGCAGAGAGTAAAGTCAAATACTCTGAAATTCCTTTGGATAAAGAAAAGAAAAAAATCTCTCCGTCACTGTCGGCTGGGAACTATCTCATTTCCCCCCAATCACCATGGCTGTTCTGTATACTGCTGGCTCTGTGAGGTCTATGCTATTTCCCGGATGGAGTTCACACTAAGAACATCTGTCGGACTTTGCGTCACAGCGCCAACTGATCCAGTATCTTCGGAAATTCTCCCCGTGATAGGAGCAGTTAAGAGGATAAATTGCATAAGATAATATTCGTGGTCTAGCTATGAGAGCGCAGCGTTCTAATTGCAGTTTCCATCTTTCCGGCGAGCATCCAATCCGACCGTGCAATTCCCTGAGATTCCAGGGGCAAGAGTCAATAGTTTATTGATAAAAGTGTTAAAAGAAGAAAGTCTAATATAATGTTCTGATACCTAGGGACGGTGCAGAGCGGAGTCTGATGTGTTTGGCGCAATCTGCTTTTATTTCTTATAAGTCTATAACACAGATAAATGATGCCATTTAATTGAGGAAGGTTTAACGGCGGCGTTTTGTTAATTTTTGTTTTCTATACGGTTACGTATGTCGTAGAGGGAAAAGGCATCTGAAATTAGACAGGTGCACTTTAAATAGGGGTATCTGCACAATGTACCGAAAGAGTTAAACCAGCGGGTGCTGAGAATGCCCACGTAGAACCCTCTCGGGCAGAACGTAAGATTTTCAGATACGCTGATTGGAGGTCGGATGGCTCAGGCAGCTTACAGGACCCCTGGACTTCAGTTTATGGGCGGGCGTACAACTAGTACTCTGAGCACCCATTGGTGTAACTCTTTAGGGTCATAACGTGGATGCTTCTATTTAAAGTGCACCCATCTCATGACAGATGTACTTCAAAATGGTTGTATGGTTTAGAAAACCCAATTTTATAATACCCTATTAGGCAATTCTGAGTTAATAGAGTGGGGTCTCTCATTCAGGAACGCAACCAATAGGTCCAAACGGAGAACACCTAAAAGAGCATTTCTTGCTCTGGAGGACCTAACATATCCGTGTATTACGTAGACGGCCCATTGATTTCAATTGGCACCATGTAATTCCTTATTTATCCTGTGGTGGCACTATAGGGGAATTAAATACTTGCTTTCTTCCCCTCCAGATTACCACTGATCACTGAGGGTCCCAGCAAGAGGGCGCTCTGGGATGGGCTTATTTTGAAAGGGCCTTTCTAATTAAAAGGGATTATTACAGATGGATAAACACTTTAATTAACTCTACTCTGTAATACAATAGAAAAATAAATCTAACCAAAGGAGTATACTTAGTGTTGTTCACCTCGCACAGCTTTCTGGTCCTATCTGCCAGCCTGGTGGGCTATTTAAAGACAAGCTGCCATGAGACCCTTGTAAACTGATTAAGGTACATCTTTTACTTGGCTACTGTTCATATACTTATTGCCTCTGTTATCGAATCCCCATCCTGTGGCCTCGGCCTTGTTCCTGGATAATGCCTCTGTGTTGCCCTTTGGATTTGTTGACTGGTTCCTGTAGTTCTAATCCTGGTGTTGACTCCTGACTACGGTTCGGTGTCATCCCCCGGCTTGCTACATCCTTACTGCTATCCATTGACTATGTTCCTTACTTCACTACAAGTTTTTCCATAGAGGGCACCTGCTGCCAATCAGTGATTATTCTGGGGAATGTGACCTGGGAATCAGACCAGGAAAGTCCATACCTTTTTCTTAAGGGTCAAGTACAGGGAGATTTCATAGACTCGTTAGACTCCACATGCCGGTATAGCCAGCGCCAAACTGATTGCAGCTTAGAGGATCAACTTCTACGGTGAGAAACGGAGCACTATGGAGGAAGTAACTTATAGCAAAATTACAATGCCCCCCCCCCCCCCTATTTTCTGGTGCAAACAGTGGAACAGCTGCAGTTGCCAGCCAAGCCACTACTCTGGTAAGAGGTCTCAGCCAGTTGGCATCCTGTAAAGTTGAGCACTAATCATTGTAGTTTCTGGACTCCCCTTTATGCCCAGCCTTTCTAGTAGCATTACCTCTTCAATTATTACCAGTTTTATATCCATTTAAAATATTGGCTGTATTATTTGCATTTAACTACTGCAATACCATAGTAATTTATTCTGGGACGACCATTGTAACCTTAAAAACCTTAAAATATTTTAACTTGAGATTATGGAAAACAGGTCATTGGTTCTAAAGAAATAAAATGAAGATTAAAAGAGAAATAAGCAAATAATGAATCAAGTCCTTACATATAAAAGTCCAAAAGATCTGCTGAAATCTGTGGAGTTGCTTTCAATGTTGAGGATAATAACTTCTTCACGGTCCTGTGTACAGTAGAAATAAAATGGAGCCACTCTCCCCTGGTGTCCAAACGAGAAACTCATGCTGGTACTTGTAAAGAACAGTACATATAGCAATGTATTATACTGCAGAGAGGAGCTACTACTAAGACTACTAATAAGAATAATTAATAATAATCTTTATTTATATAGCGCCAACATATTCCGCAGCACTTTACAATTTAGACAGAACATGTACAGACAATATCAGACATTACATAGTGACAAAGTTCATTTACAATTCAGACAGGAGGATTGAGGACCCTGCTCGCAAGAGCTTAAAATCTATGAGGACATAAGGGAGACACAAAGTGTAACAGTGTTTGTTCAGTACAATAGTCCAGCCATCTTTTATACACATGGGGCAGCACACATAAAGCTGCATGAGCCGGTCACCTGCCAGTATCCATGTATGACGGACATGAAATGAAGTACGGTGCAAGGAGTGTGAGGGAATCTTATTCTGATGACTAATGGCGCCAAGGAAAGGAGTCAGATTGGGGAATGTTATAGGACTGTCTAAAAAGATGTGTTTTCAGGGGACGTTTAAAACGGATGTTGGGAAGTAATCTGATTGTCTGTGGTAGCGGGTTCCAGAGGACGGGTGCAGCACGAGAAAAATCCCGGAGATGGGAGTGGGAGGTTCGGATTATGGAGGATTTTAATCTAAAATCGTTGGCAGAACGTAGAGCGCATGTAGGCTGGTAGACCGAGATGAGGGAGGAGATGTAAGGAGGTGCAGCACTGTGGAGAGCTTTGTGGGTGAGAGTAATAAGTTTGAATTTAATTCTGAAGGGGATGGCCAACCAGTGCAGTGACTGGCACAGGGTAGAGGCGTTGGTGTAGCAGTTGGTCAGAAAGACAGTCATTCAATGCATGGAGAAACAGCAACGCAATGGCAACCGATAGCTTTACATGCCCCAATGTGATGCTCTGATTTACATGTTAAATGAGAGTGGAATCTATGGGCAGAAGATCTCAGGAGTCTAAAGAATTCCAAAGAATTCCCCAAAAATGTCCTAGTGCGTACATATCATAGTGGCAGACCATCGGGCTGCTATGGGGCCCTTAGAGATAGGGCCCAGTCCTGGTTGGTCCTCTCCCCCTTGCTACTGAGTAATGAGAACCTGTGATGGACTCCTCTGTACTGAGAAATTGCAATGTTAGCAAACATGCGGGCGGAGAATTGGCCCAAGGGTCATGGAAAGGGAGTGGATGGGGGAACCGGCACTATAATAGGGGATTATTTTTATGTCGGCTGTGAGGCCCCCTAGTAATGTTTAAAGCAACGAATCACTGCTATTGTTTTTTCTTTTTAATGCAGGCTAGTGTAGAAATCATTGTATCCAGTTTAGATCAGCCACATCTATAAACCCCCAGCCCACTTTGTGTCCTCTTGTCCGTGCCGTCCTTCGTGCATCTGGAATAAGCAATGGTTTTATTTGTGTGTAAAATGTCAGTGTTTTAAGGCATGATTCTCCCCCGAGCCCATAGACTAATAAGGGTCAGTATGCAGATGCAGCCCAAGCGCTGGGTTTTATTCCAGCCTCTGTTATCACTGCGTCGCCTATGAGCATTTCATATCATAAATAGAAAGTTGCTCTTTCACGGGGAGACCTCTACGTCGTGGAGGTCAGGTGCTGTTTTTCTTTTTATAACATTTAGGCATCAATGAAAAAACTGCTTGCAGCGCTCAGTAACCTTTCCCTGCTTAATAGCATTTTCAGGGTATTTTTTTCTTTTACTGTCTCTCGCTGGGTAAAGGTGCTGATGAATTGTAAATGTGATAGATATCTGAACACATTGGCCATTTAATGCAGAAACATAATTCTATTCACTACTTATCTCATTGCCAAATATGAAAAAACGAAATACAAGGAAAGTAATTTACTAACTGCACGTTATGGCGGTGCACAACTTCTAAAGAGATTTCCCCCCATGACTGCATATCCTTAAAGGGGTTGTCCACGCATGGACAACTGATGACCTATCCACAGGAAACGTCATCAGAATATGATCGGTGGTCGTCTGACACCCGGACCCCGCACACTCAGCTTCTCTGACTGCCTCCTGGCACCAGATGTTATGCAGGGTATTATCCTATTATACTTGAATAGGAGCAGAGCTGCAGTACTGCTATTGCGTGACCGGAGCCATCTGCTTCCGGCATGGATATCCGGTGCCTGGAGGCAGCCGGAGAAGCTCGTTGGTGAGGGGTCCGGGTGTCGGACCCCCACTGATCATATACTGATGACCTCTCTAGTGGACAGGTTATCAGTTGTCCGTACGTGGACAACTCCTTTAAGTCTCTGACTGTTCTAGGTTTGACCGAAAGGCTGGAGCGTAGCTACAGGAGGTGCCGAGGTTGCAGTTTCACCTGGTGCCTGAAGGGGGCCCAAAGGACCCTCTGCTACTTAAAAAATGATGCATGGTAGGTTGGGGGGCAATATTACAAATTTTGCATCAGGACCCAGTAGCTGCATGTTACATCTCTCTCGGTGGTACTAGTTCCTAATATCTCAGCCTCTTCTGTCAGTATCTAGTTTGTCATTCCTGGTTAAGAGTTGGATATGCATTTGCAGTCTTTTTCCAAATCAAAATAAAATTTTAAAAAAGTCAAATAAGTGCACTCAGTTGTTTATGTATTTCCCATTTATTACGAAAAAGAGTGACCGTGAATGTGCCGCTGGTAATAGGAAACCAAGCAGATCCATTTTCAGGAGCGATAGGGGTCTCTGCAGTCATACCCTCCACTAAATAGGCATTTATGGCATATCCAGTCTATCTGTTATTATTGTCTGTGATAGCAAAACATCTTTACGTTTCAAATGCCCCCATCTTATTTTTTGCATGTGTGTGTAAATTCATTATATGTGTCATATAATATATAATATTTTGTATTGTGTTTTGACTCCATGTTATGCCTTTAATCTGGGTAGTTGTAAGTCGTGTACATACATGTTTATTAGTATTTTGGAGAGGTAAAAGGCTTCTTAGCCAATTTCCATATACGGTACGGTGCCCAATAAATGTGCCCTTTCGAGATGTCTCATATTATTACATATTTGTCACACTTTTTTCTAATATGTAAGTAAACTTAATGCTGTCTTACATATCACCACCAAGACATGTCAGGAGATAACATTATTCAGGATGTCAACTGCCCACCCTCTGTCTTTAGAATAAAGGGATCACCGGCCCCCGCACTCTGCCAACTGCTATGCTCCTTCCATTTTTGTCTCCGAGATTTTTATATGTCTGAAAATCTATGATCTAAAAAACAAAGGGGCTCGGTACTTTGCCACAGAACCATTTATTTAAAAGGGGCATTTCCACCAGATATTTCTACGGTATGCCATAACATTATGATGAGTGGAGGTCAGACCCACCGATCCCGAGAGTGAACAGACCGATGTAAACCAATGTGCAGGGGACGGCAACGTTACTTTATTTCAAGTTATTGGGTTTTGTTGCAGTTCCCTGCAAGGCTTCGTTATAAGGATTAATGGGGTCCCAGCAGTTGGAACCCCACTGGTTATTAAATGATCGCTTATTTTAGCCATACACCATCACTTACTATGGTTGGTAAACCCCTTCACTGCTGGTTTCACACACAGCGTTTGGCAGCGTTTTCCAAGGTGTTTTTTACAGCAAGTTTCAGGCATTTTCAATAGAACTTTAAAAATGCCTGGAAAAACTTTGCCCCAGGGTCATCGCAGCAGATAGATATAAGTAGCGGTGGGTGCCAGTTGGGGCACCAACAAGCCACTCTGCCGCTTGGCCAGGGTATTTAAATACAGGGCTAGGGCACCAAACCTGAATCTTTGCTCCATATAAAGGAGCCTAGCTGGACCTCGATACTAGTGAAGGTAGACATTTTATATTTATATATATATAAAAAGCTGTCTTATATACTCTGTGTATCAATTCCTCAGATATCTGCTTGCTGTCAGTGAATGGCAATATTCTTGTTTTCCTTTAGAGTCCGAAAAAAACATCCTGATCATGTCCACATGATACGACTTGTAGGGAAATTGCTGATACACTGTCCCTTTAACAATTCATTCTCCTTGAAGGCTATGCTTACATTTAATACTATATTATTGTCTATACATAAAAAAAAAAACATATTCCTATCAAAGACGTCCCAGAGCGTTTTCAGGCTGTAAGCTTTTTTTCATTCTTTTTTTTACAGTAACGCCAGATCTGGATGTGGAGTGTTTCATTATCTGTCGCTCCTGATATCTCCCATTGTAAAACAAGTTTCAGTTACCGAGTGTACGAGAGATTCGGCATTGTAATTGTTGGTCCCTTATTTCCATTCTTTGTATTGTCTGCTAAAAACCGTCTTGCATTATAATCACAAAGCTATTAGTGAGAAGCAGCCTCCAGTCACAGATGCCAGCTATTTCCAGCCTGGTTATAAATCACTGTGAGGTTCTGCGGGTATCTGCCGGGGGAGAATGCTGTATCACAAGCTCTAAAAAGCCAATTCTCTTCAGCTGGGTATAGATTTAGTTCAAAAAGATTTCATTAATGCCAGACACTCTGTTTAACATCCAACCTTAAAGTGTTACAGAAATATGCTCTGTAATATAGGAGTACAATGTGATTTTCAATAAAATAATTCCCAAGGGAGGCTTAATTCACTAGCGGTGCCCTACGGTGGAAGCAAAAGCCGTAGATTCAGATTTTCTGTATTATAGACTTATAGATATAATATTCTTGGAGATCTTCCCTGTATAACATAAAGTACTGTATCTTCCGTCAAGGGCGTACATACCATAGAGGAAAACCATTTAGCTTCTATAGGGCCCATGGAGAGAGGGGGCGCCTAGCATCGGTTGGACCCCTCCCCTTTACTATTGGGTGGTGAGAACCTGTGCAGGACTCCGCTCTTCAGCAAACACGGGTGTGGGAAATTGGCCCAAGGGTTATAGGAAGGACATAGAGGGAGGAAGAAAAACCAGGCCCTACTGCCCTGGGGCAAAACCCAGCACCATATTGGGGGCCCATTTTGGGATTTGCTATGGGGCCCCTTCTCTTCTATGCACTCTATGCAATTGGTGCTTCCTAGCCAATGTGACTGAATCCATTTGGCTGCCATACATTAGGATGCAAAGTTGGCACACAACAATCTTGTATTCTAGCAAAGCCCATAACCTCTTTATTGCATTGCACCCATTTTGGCAGATTGTTATACGGCTGAAGTGTCTGTAGCCCATCTGTAGCTTCATCTAAAAGCTTAACCAGGAGAAAGTGAAGCATATCCAGCCCGCTTGGCTGCTGCAATATGTTGTCGATGAAACTGCAGGGGTGAAGATAGGGGTCTGGCGGTACATGGGGTGCAGGGTACGCCAACAATCCACTCTACCATGGGTTTTTAGATACAAGGTTTGGGCAGTGAACTAAACCTTTGCCTTGGGTGAAGTAATGCCGAGCTAGGACTGATGTCACCCAATCTTATGGATTGTGCCCCTCGAAATCAGCATCACCATCTATTGAACACCCCCTCCAAAAAGTGCAAATGGCATGTAAAGTAATGTAGCAGGAAAATTAGCATTTTTCCATTCATGAACTGCTGTAAGCACATTGTTATTTTCCCAGCTACAACCACATCTATCAGCAGCCAGGAAAGTGCACAGGTCAGGAAAGTATTTCAAGAGAGTAATTCATTAGAACTGTAGACAATCAGACGTCCGCTATTATATCAAGAGAGCGGCTTAGAGAATGGAAAGCTGGATATTATTGGTTGGTATCAGGGATGATATGAAGTGGCAGCTATCTACTAAACCCAGCCCTGAGTGTGTATTATTTTGCCCCACACCGAGGTTGACAGGAAGCTGCTGTCAGATGAGAGCCACTCTAATTTAGTAAAATATTATTGTTTCTGTTTTGCATAATTGTTCTGTTCTCCGTGCGTTCAGCAATGCAAATAACGGAGGTTTCTTGTTGGTTTTCCTTTTTACATTAGTAGTCCTGTAAATACATTCTCCTCTAGTCTATATTAGATATATTAATATACAGATACCCTACATTACATTAGTAGTAAATGTAAAAATATCTCCCGGCACTGCAGGTAAAGAGGTAAAAAGACGCAGTGATTTATTCAACCATCATGGTGCAACGTTTCAATCCAACAATGGGAACTTTTTCAAGCATGGTCCCAATGTGAGATTGAAACGTTGCACCATGACTGCGTTTTTTTACCGCTTTACTTGGAGTACTGGGAAATATTTTTACATTTATCTGAACAATCTTTGGATATGGATTACTCGCAGGCACCCACTCGCTCCTCTTTTCTTCATTTTGAGTGTTGCTGCTTTCTGGATTTTTTACATTAGTAGTAGTGATATTTAGGTTTAGAAAAAAAAACATAGTTGCAACAGAAATAAAAGCATGTACCTGGACGGAGTCATGACAACCAGAATGGAAATATCCACTGCTGGCTGCATTCAGAGATCTACATAATAGTGTAAAACAAGTTTTAGAATTGAACCCCTTAAATTCATGTAATAGTTAAATTATACATTTCCGTCTCCCAGCATCCACCACTAGAGGGAGCTTAGGAGCTTACTGCATACTGACTACTATTGAGTTCCACGTATACACAGTATGCACTAAGCTCCCTCTAGTGGGGACCGCAGGCAGCAAGAATGTCAGCACTCAACTTTATGTCTATGCAGCAGGTTTGTAGCTCTACATCAAAGAAACGAAGCTCCTGCCTCCATAAATATGTAGTAAAAAATGAATTAGCAGAGAATATTGCACAAAATGGTGTATAGGGGTGGACATTCATTTTAAAATTTGCAAACACAGTTACACTGAAAATGGTCACCATCCGAAAAAAACATCTCCATCTCATACATCACAACTTATCTGACCCTTCATAGGATGTTGTTGTTTTTTTACTCATTATTCAGTAGCAAATTAATCTAATCTAATGTTCATGACAAAATAGTATACCTGCTCATCACTAAAAATGATATTAGTGTATAGGAAGACTGGATCCTACCCTCAACACGTTCATCGTTAGTGTGCTTGCAGTGTTATTGATTAGCCATTACCAGGTAACAACCATGAGGATTGCAATGTTCCCCTTGAATTACAAAAAGCCACTTGGAACATTTCTTATGAACACAAGAGAACATACTGCATGCATGACACTGGGCATTTGTCACACGTCTAAGTCTAAGCAGAAGATAAGAATATGTAGGAACGTGATCAGAACACACTTCATTCAATACAATAGTGTCCTGCTCTGATTGTATTAGAACTCTCCGGCGGCCGCATTCTTTTTCCATTTTTGACCTCCCCCATGGTAAGTGACATGATTCTGATTAAGTTTTCTTTACATCGAAGAAAAAAAAACTTTCTCAATGTTGTCGCCATCTCAAATGGTTTCTCTCTCTTTTTAAAAGATTTATGAAATGCTCAAATAAGATCGAGCTAGAAGGTACAATAGCCAACACTCATTGCCTCCCTCCAAACTGCTCGTCAATGGTTGTAGAGCAGCAACCAGGTTGAGAAGGATCCAGGTACATAACTAGAGGTGGGGAGGGGATGATAGGAATGCCAACCGGTTGCTGGGTGCCAGGGGACTAAGGGCGCGTCAACAAGCCACTTTGCATTGGCCAGTGTATTTAGATACAAGACTAGGGTACGAAACCGAATCTTTGACCCAAATGATGTATAGTTTAGCTACGTCTTTGGAATCATCACTTGACCAGCTCCTCTACATCTTACCGCTAATAAAACGTTTATAATTGCCACGGCTCGTCAATCTATGATATTGCTTCTATTTATAATATTAGATGAGGCATAAATTCAATACAATACAAAGGTCAGTTCATAATATGAACAATGCAATTACTCAGAGGCGTTAGGGTATTCTTACACGGCCCGACATGGGCCGTGTACATGAGCGCCGATCAACGAGACAGCTCGTTGATCGGCGCTCGTTTGCTCCTTTCACAAGGAGCTGTTTATGGGGACGAGCACTCGTTACTACGATCACTCGTCCCCATAAATTTCTATCATGTTGGCAGCGCGCCTCCCCTTTTACACGAGATGTGCTGCCGACAACATTTTCAGCTGCATAAACCATACAATCAGCCGATAATTGAGCACTTGTTGATCGGCTGATCATTGCCCTATGATCAGGACGAGCGGTTTGTGAACGCTTATTTGATGGATAATTGGCCGGTATAAAAGTGCCTTAACTTGTCGTGTCTGGGTACCAATGCAAAATCTGTTAATGGACCCCCCACCAAGCATGTGCCATTTATAATACTGGTGCCTTCTTATGTGGCAGAGAGGCTCTTAGGTCCCCTTAGGCACCAGGGCCTGAGTGTGACTTCTATGTATACAGCACTTATAGCTATACCGCTGCAGTTACCCATATCTTTGATATAGGTACCCCATTTCCCTATATCTGGAGAATGATGTAACCGCTGCTATAGGACAGAACATGAGAAATGTTTTGATCAGCTCCGTTACTCAGTGACTGACTCATTTTCTTAGCAGTAAATTTGCATTTTAATGATTCATTCTCTGCGTGGTTTTAAATCCTTGTAAATTGGGTTACAGCAAAACAAATGTTCCCTGAGTCTGGTCATACTCTGCATGATCGCAATAATGTGCCGACCAAGCAAAGAAGCAATGCTGCCACCATGCATTAAAGAGGGGCTTTATCACCATACATTAAAGTGGCCCTTTATCAGTCCTCTGGGAACACTGGGTACGGAGAACTATAAACAGTATTTTAATCTGCTTGAAAGCAAATAAAAATGCACTTCAAATGATAGATATATGAAAGCTGCTATTGATTTACAGTATAGCTGTCAACTCCCTGGATTATGCCTGGTATGACTGGGCTATTTTAATATCATCAGGCTTGGGGAAAACTTTCTGGCTGACAAAAAGTAATTTGCTATTGTTATTTCATTACCAAGTGGAGTTCTACCAGGGCACAGATTGTAGAAGTGGAGAGTCAAAGTGCAGCACAATGCAAGTGAATGGGGATTTACAAAACCCCATTCACATGCTGCAGAAAACATTGTTGCAGATATGAGCGCATGCTGTAGATTCTCCAATCTATGTAGAATAAATCCAAGGCATACTCTATTCCAACATGAATTTCACTCTTGGCATTGCAAAGGTTGGACCATGTAGCCAAATCCGCAGCCTACATATGATCATTCCTTGAAAGGGAAGGCAAATTGGTAACTGGTACAGGGCCTGCGGCATGAGAGAGGTATCTCCCTGCTCTGCCATAGGCTACAGGCCACATTCAGTCTGCAGCCTATGAGACGCAGTGTCAGGAAACCCTGGCAGGCCAGCGTGATGACGTCACTGGATCACACCAGCCTCCGCAAGGATCCCGTCGGTGTTGAGGAGCTGTTCCGTTCGTTGGGGGAACAGGACCTAGGTGAGTACAATTTTCTTTTGTTTGTGGGGGCGATATATCGTACTATATACATTCTTAGAACTCTGCGTTGTGCCGTTCCTCTGTTATTCCTCCTGGAAACAAATTAACAACTGAGCAATCCTCTTGTCAGTAAATTGTTTCCCCCACACACTCTAAAACTGTCCAATAAGTGCAGACTGTGTAGGGATGCATTTAATGGAAAAAGGGGATGGTAACGCCCACTTGTTAATTTATTCATACATTTTCTAGAGCAACAATGGAGGAATGGCACAAGGCAGAGTTCTAAGAAAAGATGCTCCAGATTTGTTATTTTATGGGGAATACAAGTATTTACAAAAACAGACATATCAGGAGAGGTGACAGGTGCTCTTTACTGCACACTCGGGCGCGCTGACAGGTATTCTCCAGTCTATTGGTCCACTCTTCATATAATATTCTGCCTGCTGATGATTTATCAGCTACAGATTCCATCTCTGACTTTCTCTATACTGTAAAGGGTCATACCTGCACTGTGAAGAAGACTAGCCCTTTTTGGACAGCTTTCTGACTGTTTCCTTAGATCCATCTCTCAATGTAGTGGTGGGGAAGTGTTAGGAGGGTGTTGGGTTTATAATTGTATAACATTGCAGGAGGCTGTATGGCAGCACGTAGAGTCCTGTGCGGCTCTGTACTATGAACCACTGGGTCTCCATGAGGGTAGCAATGCTTCTAGGGTAGAATAGCTCTGTATATTTGGCATCTGATGGAACATTTTTTTGTTCTTTTGGATTCATAAGAAACCTGACCGAAAAACTCTGTATGAAATTGAAGGCATACTGACGTACAGGAAGGTTCCATGCATCTCTATGGGTGTCCCATTATGGCTCTATGCAAAACGGTAGCGTAATACGGCCATGTGCATGAGGCCTAGTGTTGGGGCTACAAGGAGACTTTTTGTTGAGCAATTTTCAAATTGTAACTATTGCGGCAACCCAATGCACTTCTGTAGTCACGAGATACAAAAAGTCTCCATAAAGCCCCAGCGTAGTCTTATTCACAATGGCATGGAGTCTGTATGTCAGTGCACAGAGCCCTACAGCCTCCATATGCTACCGTACAGACTCCGTCAGACTCCATGTGTATGAAGAGTTTCTATAAAATATTTCCATACATATGAAGTCTGATAACTTTTTTTTGTCAGATTCACATTGAAAAAACTTTCATATGAAATCAGAGATACTATAGAGGGCTCATGAACCGATTTCGAAAAAATTATATTAAACCTTTTTGAAAGGGATTTTTTTATATATATATATATATATATATATATATATATATATATATGGATCAATCAGTGTGTTTGCAACATTATAATTAGTTTTTATTAAAAAAACAAAAAATGTTTTTGAGATACAGCTGCTTTGTGTCCCGTATGCAGAGCAGCTGTATTTTACGCTGAATCCTGTACCCGTCAGGTCCGCGGATGTGACAGGTTCAGTGAAAGCGGGTCCTGTGTGTCTCTCACGCAGGTTTTACCGGTTATCCATCACATCTAAGTTCATAACTTAGATGTGATCGTTTACAGGTGGATCCTGCGTGGACCCGCTGACACTGAGCCCATCAGGTCCGCATGACTGACGGATTCAGGTCTTAGCGAGTGATACAGCTGCTGCGTATAGAAAATACAAAGCAGCTGTATATCAAAAAGTGAAAATAATTTTTAATAAAAACTAATAATTTATTACGAAAAATATCCCTTTCAAACGTGCAGATAGCTTTTAAGAAAGAGAACATTGCTTTTTGTCTAGATGGACACACATAAGGCCTCATGCACACGACCATAATACATTTTACTGTCCGCAAATACGGATCCGACGGCTACGGATACACATCCGCAATTGCGGACAAGAATAGGTCATGTTCTATATTTTGCAGCTCATTTCTACGGCCTTGAAACACATCCATAAATATACAGAAAGGTGTCCGTGGCCAATAGAAATGAATGGGTCGCAATTTCATCCGTAATTAGGGATGAAAATTACAGTCATGTGCATGGGGCCTTAGACATGGATGAAGGTGTGACCGTGTGTATATGAGTGTGTTCTTGATTCATGAATGAGCTTTCCCATCTGGATGTGAACATGGGTGAAGGTTTCGCCCCAGTCAACAAAGAAAATTAAAAAAAGAAAAACTCCAGAAGACACCAATTTATCAAGTGGTTTAGTAGTGAACATTTCTACAGATCATGTTATTTGCACAACATCCATTCCCTGCATTTCTACATTTTTCCCAGTTCTTAAAGGACAATTATCTGATATTTCGCTGCTAAATTCAATGCACATATTTAATCTCTTCTTATCATACAGAGATATTTAAAGATTCTTCTTCTGCTATTGTTATGATTGGTATGAAATTAATATTAGCTTGGAGCAAATGGTAATTATTTCCTGAATGTTGAGTTATTTGCACCTATATTTAGTGCTTTCCCTGTTGGGAGTCATAAACAGAGGCAATTATGCTGTATAACAACGCTGATTGATGCGAAACTGGATGTGAAAAAAAATGATGCACGTGCTGTGCACATCAGAGACTTTCCGCTACCCACTGGCTCTTCACAGGTTAAATCAGAAAGCAAAGGGAGATTCACCTGACACTTTACTTATACTTAAGTATCAATTTCTATATTACTATAGTTATTGGTATTATTATTAAAAAATAAATAAATGTGTGTGGGGGGGATTACCCCATCTAAGCTTCCCCTGCCATGCTGATTATATGGAAGGTAGTCCCACTGCTGGAATCCCACCAACCATCACCAGACATTTGCAGTGGAGAAACCAACATGTTGCTGTGCTCCTTGTAAGGGCCTGTTCACATCAGCGTTTGCTTTCCGTTCCGGGGTTCCGTCTGAGGTTTCCGTCGTGGAACCCCCGCAACGGAAAGTCAAACGGAATCCTTAGCTTCCGTTTGCATCACCATTGATATCAATGGTGGCGGAAACATTGCTAATGGTTTCCGTTTGTCACCGTTCCGGAAGCTAAGGTTTCTGTTTGACTTTCCGTTGCGGGGTTCCACGACGGAAACCTCGGACGGAACCCCTGAACGGAAAGCGAACGCTGATGTGAATCGGCCCTAACCTGTGGATGTCGATTCCATCACTTGTGATCCTGCAATCTACTGGTGACCAGAGTTGAGGTGGACACAACATCAGGGTTGGATTGGGCCACCAGAGGATCTTTTAGACACAATAATATATCCCAAAGGTCCACCAGAATACATGGTGACTTTGGAGCCAATCATTTACCCCTGGGGTCTATTTCTTAAGGGTTGATTCACAAATAATCTATTAGACCTTATTGATGGTACGTAAAATAATAACAATGAAGATTACAATGGATTTAGAAGTGGACATGCACATGTTCTAAATAGATGGAGGGTCGGCCCTCAGAATTACTTCCTCTGGTGGGGCCCAAGGAATCCCAGTGCATGCAGAGTCCCTCAATTTTAGCTGAGAATGATGATCAAATGTCAAAGTCCAGAAACTAGAGCTGTAGCCACTATTAGGATAATACTAGGCAAACTTTTTTGGCATCTTGGCACCTTTGTGAGTCCTAGATTTAATTATTATATGTTTATTATTAACGATAACCCTCATACATACTAGCATTGTGTATGTCAGACGACTGGTAAATAGAGGATATGTCCACACAGATCTTGTGACCAATGCGTATAATACTGGCTTAGTCCTCCATGGGGTAATAAGTGTCATGGCTCTAGGTGGTAAACATTTTTTAACTCCACTAACAACTAATTTGCTGACTTTTTCCATGGTGCCATTGTCCACAGAATGAGGTAATTATTGAGAATATCCTGATATAGCTAATTATACATACATCTATTTTCCTGGTTATAAAAGTTGCAATATTTGGGCTCCATGCATTAATAGCACATGCTGTCAGCCGCTGTGTTGCAAAAATAATTTCCTAATTATGTGATCCTTTTCTCCTGAAGAGAACTGCACAGATGGAGGTCTGTAAAAAAATAGGTTGTCTTACTAATGATGGATTTCCATGAGACATCTCTCCATGACAAACACAGTGATGTCACAGTACATGTATAATAAACACAGTGATGTCACAGTACATGTATAATAAACACAGTGATGTCACAGTACATGTATAATAAGCACAGTGATGTCACAGTACATGTATAATAAACACAGTGATGTCACAGTACATGTATAATAAACACAGTGATGTCACAGTACATGTATAATAAACACAGTGATGTCACAGTACATGTATAATAAGCACAGTGATGTCACAGTACATGTATAATAAACACAGTGATGTCACAGTACATGTATAATAAACACAGTGATGTCACAGTACATGTATAATAAGCACAGTGATGTCACAGTACATGTATAATAAACACAGTGATGTCACAGTACATGTATAATAAACACAGTGATGTCACAGTACATGTATAATAAACACAGTGATGTCACAGTACATGTATAATAAGCACAGTGATGTCACAGTACATGTATAATAAGCACAGCAATGTCACAGTACATGTATAATAAACACAGTGATGTCACAGTACATGTATAATAAACACAGTGATGTCACAGTACATGTATAATAAACAGTGATGTCAAAGACCATGAAAAACAAAAACAGTGAGGTCTCAGTACATGTATAATAAACACAGTACAGGATAATTAACAAAGTAATGTCACAGTACATGGATAATAAATAAAAAGTACAAGATAATAAACACAGTGATGTCACAGTAAATGGATAATAAACATAGTGATGTCACAGTACATGTATAAAACTGATATCACAGTACAGAGCAAATAAATTCAGTGATGTCACAGTACATGTACAATAAACAATGATGTCAAAGACCATGAAAACTAACCAGTGAAGTCTCAGTACACGGATAATAAACACAGTGATGTCCCAGTACAAGTAAAATAAATACTAAAGTCATAGGAAAGGGTCAATGCACAGAGATGTCACAGTACAGTGTATCACAATATAATGTACACAATACACTGTACACAATACCTACAAAGATATGTCACAAAACTGGAATAACAAACATGGAGATGTCACAGTACATGGACACTGAAATCATAGGAAAGTGTTACAGCAATGTCACAGTTTGGTAATAATATGCAGTTATGTTATAGAACAGGGATAATAGACATAGTGATGTCATATCTAAAGGCTAAGGAACAAAATGATGTCACAGTAAAGAGGTAATAAACAGCGGTGCTTCTTATGTGGCAGAATAGCCATTTGGCCCGCTCAGGTCTGGGGCCTAGGTTCATCCTCTGTACCCTCTATAGTTAGGCCCCTGGTGACTGATGGTGGGAAGTATAAAGTTATCACATGGAGCCAGGAAGATACAATACTCCATCCCCTTTCACATTTTAGGATTTCATTCTAAATTTCAGGATCTATGCTGTTAATTTGAGACTAAAGCCTTAGGCTGGGTTCACACGGCCTATTTTCAGGCGTAAACAAGGCGTATTATGCCTCGATTTACGCCTGAAAATACGGCTCCAATACGTCGGAAAACATCTGCCCATTCATTTGAATGGGTTTGCCGACCTACTGTGCCGACGACCTGTCATTTACGCGTCGTCGTTTGACAGCTGTCAAAAGACGACGCGTAAAATTACAGCCTCGTCAAAAGAAGTGCGGGACACTTATATACATTATATGCAGGACACTTCTTGGGACGTTTTTGGAGCCGTTTTCTCATAGACTCTATTGAAAACAGCTCCAAAAACGGCCGAAAAAACTGCGCGAAAAACGCAGCGAAAAACGTGAGTTGCTCAAAAAACGTCTGAAAATCAGGTGCTGTTTTCCCTTGAAAACAGCTCCGTATTTTCAGACGTTTTTGGCTCAGTGTGTGAACATACCCTTACTCAGAAAGCCGTATTGTGACTCCATGTGGGAGTCCTATATTTAGCTCCATAAAACAGGATCAGATCCTTTCAGGGGACTTCAGATAAAATTTTCTCAAAAAAACATTGGAAAAGGTTTACCTTCGTTCTCCCTGACAGCTCCCACATAAAACCATAATATGGACTGAAGAAGACCACACAGCACCATTTGTTGTCCCACCCATAATAATCTATTGCAACCGGGCTACAGAAATAAATGATTTTTATGTTGCGGCCATGTTTAAAACATTAATTTACAGATGGGTGTAATTCATTTCTTCGGCAGGGGCCAAGACGGAGTGCAATATGACATGTAACCCTAGCCTTAGATTGTCTCACTACACTACTTTGGGCCATCGAAGACTCTTTTCCTCTTACATTGTAAGCCTGTAACTACACTGCCACCATTGCTAGTACAATTTAGAGTAAGGGTATGTTCACAGGGCAGCGTCCGTTACGGCTGAAATTACGGTGCTGTTTTCAGGAGTAAACAGCACCGTAATTTCAGCCGTAATGGCATGTGCAGGCGTCTTTCGCTGCGTCCATTACGGACGTAATTGGATCTGTTTTTCCATGGAGTCAATGGAAAACAGCTCCATTTACGTCTGAAGAAGTGAGAGGCACTTATTTGACGCGGGCGTCTTTTTTACGCGCCGCCTTTTGACAGCGGCGCGAAAAAAAATGACCATCGGCACAGAACATTGTAAGACCCATTCAAATGAATGGGCAGATGTTTGCCACCGCTTTTGAGCCGCATTTTCAGACGCCCGAATTACGTCCGTAAATAGTGTGTGTGAACCCAGCCTTACCCACAAGATTAGGTGACTGTCTCTTAAAGAACTCAAAAATTGTGGAGAGTCATTGATTTGATTGGATAATACGTTTTTATTATCTCGCAGGTCCCAGTGCGAGATACAGCTGCTCTGTACACAGGATACAAAGCAGCTGTATCTGAAAAAGTAAAAATTATTTTTAATAAAATGTAATATTTAAAAAAAAACAACAAAATTGTATTCAAAGGTGTACATTGCCTTTAAGGGTGATTGAATGGTCTGCAGTAGCCAGAGCTTAGTAAAATAATAAAACCGTGTTTCGCTCACGAACTGGATAGATTGTCTATAGATCTTCATTAGTCTTCAGTGCCATGAAAAAGTTAATGACCCAGCTTTGTACGCAGGATTTGTAAAATAACTTTTTCCCTTTAAAGTTCTGTCTCTCCCGGATCCTGATCCATCATTTCTTCCCGCTGACAATAATAACTTTCCCATTTAATAATAGTCCATGTAAATGTGAGATTGTTTCTTTGCATCAGGTTCTTTTGAAAAGATATTATTTATTATTAAATAATCACATTTAATTTTCCAGGGCGGCTTGCTCCAAACAGTTGAGAAATAAACATTGAATAAAATGACTCATTTTTATGAGACAAAACTGATATCTATCAAAGTGATAAACAACAGCAATTTCCATTGACACAGCAGAGAGCGGATTGTGTTATTATAATGACAAAAATCACTCATTAAACTTCATGACGGGGCTGAATGCAGTCTGAGAACCGGCTCTGCACCAGGACTGCATCCGGCCAATAAATTACATACATCTGACCAACCCATTGACTTTTGGGGGATGCATAATGTAGTGGGAAGCATTGTAGATGTATATTTATAACATATGCTGATCTATGTATGGTTACTAGGTTCCAATATACGGATTAATTTCTTATTATATTGTTATAGGTGTTGGAGCTCTGTATTATTGACACAGAGCTCCAAATCCCCTGCATAGACGGAAAAAAAAAAATTTTGTCTGCCTGCAGTCACCACTAGGGGGAGCTTACGGCATACTGTTTTTTGTTTTTTTTATTGAGTTCAATGTATAAACTGTATGCACTAAGTTCCCAAGCTCTCTCCAGTTCCTCCAATCACTGTGTTACCCATCTCTATCTTGGGATTATCGGACAATGCCTATAGGTAAAAAATCTGTTACTTCATCCTGTTTAAGTTGGTCATATTGGGTAATTGTTACATAATCATATATAAAACAATGGCTTCTATAAAAAGAGCTGCAAAAATATGTCACATGACACTTTATAATTTGTTTTTATTTAAATAATTTTTTTAATCATAACATTTACATCTCATACGTTTATAAAAAAAAAAATTAAGCTTAGAACTGCTCTTAACAGAATAAACTAGTCTATAAAGAGTATCTGTCATCTCTCCGGACTTGTCTGTTTTGCTAAATACTTGTATTCCCCATGAAATAATAATTCTGGAACATATTTTTTACAACTTTGCATTGTGTCGTTCCTCTGTTATTTGTCCTAGAAACGTATGAATAAATTGACAACTGGATATTTCATTCCCCTTGTCAACGGAGTGTGTCCCTGCACAGTCTCACTCTGTCAGCCCTGATTGGACAGTGTCAGTCCGTGTAAGGACACACCTCCAACTGCTTACACCCAGTTGTCAATTTATTAATAAATTTCTCGGAGGAATAACAGAGGAACAGCATAGTCTTCCCTGCTAAGCAGGTACCTGATCAGTTTCCATAAGCACTGGATTTAAAACATCTCTCTCCAATAGGAACTTTTATAGGAACTTTTTGAATGTGAACTTTTTTACACATTTGGCTTGTGTCTGAGTAGTGGTGCATCAGACCCTTTACTGTAGATCTTGGGGGACCTAATGACATAACACCCAAACAAAGTTGGGCTGGCCCACTATAGCACTAGGGGATCATTCAATTTGCCCAGGCTTTGACAAAATAATAAGCCCTGTAAGTCCAGCAGAAGACCAAACCATTTGTAGTTGACCTAGTCGGGAGCACTTTACCTAATCATTTGTCAGTAAATTACCCGGGCTAATTGGAGCACTGCACCTCCTGTAAAAGAATTGATGATTATTCTGCCTCTAGGGAAGAAATTCTCAGCAATGAGTAACGAAAAATTAACGGCTACAATGAATCTGATAAACTAGCTTAAAGCCGACAGCTTTAATAGCCCAAGAAAAGGAATAAGTACATTTTCAAGGAATACAGCAAATATCTCCTATAAAACAATGAATATCTGGATGAGTATAACAATTAATCGTTCTGCACCTTTGAGATCGCCACTATGTAATCAAATTAAGTTTCAACCAATCCAATAAAAACATTCAGATACACAAATGTAACACATTTAATAAGGATGTGCAATTGTCCCCTCACTTCGATGATTTAGTTAAGAAATAAATTAGAATAAAGCGAACAGGAGAAGAACAGGACTCAAGAAGAAAAGCAGATCTGTCTACATTGATAGCCAGGTGGGTATTCGGGGCCATTTTTTTTTGCCCACATGAATTGGAGAAGCCACATTTTTATTGGAGGTCAAGAATGGATTACTTCTTAGGGTATGTTCACACACACTGTTTTCAGACGTAATTCGGGCGTTTTACGCCTCGAATTACGCCTGAAAAAAACGGCTCCTTTACGCCTCCAAACATCTGCCTATTGCTTTCAATGGGAATTACGATGTTCTGTTCCCACGAGCCTTTATTTTACGCGTCGCTGTCAAAATAGAGCGCGTAAAATTACGTCTCGTCAAAAGAAGTGCAGGACGTTTTTGGAACCGTTTTTCATAGACTCTATTTAAAACAGCTCCAAAAACGGCTGTAAAAAAATGCAATAAAAACGCAGCGAAAAAACACGAGTTGCTCAAAAAACTTCTGAAAATCAGGAGCTGTTTTCCCTTGAAAACAGCTCCGTATTTTCAGACGTTGTTTGTTAAGCGTGTGAACATACCCTCATGCTTATAATAAATCTTTACAGAGTAATTGAAAGTTTTAAAGAAAAGTTGTAACTAGAACTAGTAGGTATAATATGGATGTCCTAATAAAAATAAACCATGTGGTGCCATTTCAGAAGTTTTGATCGGTGGGTCCGAGCACTGAGACCCCCACCGATCGCTAAAACAAAGCGGCAGAAGTGCTCAGGTGGGTGCTGTGCCACTTGGTTTCTGTTCAGCTTCCATTGCAAAGCCGAGCGAGCAGTGTATGGACTCATAGACTTTCTATTGAGCATGTATACCGCTTTCTGAGTAAAGCCGAGCAGACACAAAGCAGCACAACGTTCATCTCACTGCTTCTGATCGGTGGGGGTCTCAGTGCTCAGACACCCACCAATAAAAACTTCTGAAATGTCACTATGACATCTCAAAAGTTTTTTGAAAGTATAGGTACACTCTAATCTTAACTAAACACATTTTTACAGGACACGTAGGTCTCATGAAGCTTCCGTCTTACGTATCCGTGTTGAATGGAGTTATAATATGGCACTCATAGTCTGATTTTTTGGCCCATACTGTACTTCCACGTGGCATGCTTTATAAAATCATTGCTTCATGGAGAGAATAGGTTGCCTCATGGTGGGACAGTATGGCGGCACATGGAGTGTCTTGGCTCCGCAATACAGTTTTGCCCCGTAGGTTAGGTAACGGAGCTCTGAACTCTCCCTAAATCTAAGAAAAAATACAGAAGAAGCCTGCACCGGTGTTTTATTTGCTGTGTACTTTTATCTTAGGCTGGGTTCACACGAGCACATTACGTCAGTAATTGACGGACGTATTTCGGCCGCAAGTCCCAGACCGAACACAGTGCAGGGAGCCGGGCTCCTAGCATCATAGTTATGTACGATACTAGGAGTCCCTGCCTCGCTGCCGGACAACTGTCCCGTACTGAAAAAATGATTACAGTACGGGACAGTTGTCCGGCAGCGAGGCAGGGACTCCTAGTATCGTACATAAGTATGATGCTAGGAGCCCGGCTCCTTGCACTGTGTTCGGTCCGGGACTTGCGGCCGAAATACGTCTGTCAATTACTGACGTAATGTGCTCGTGTGAATCCAGCCTTAGATTTGTTGTTCTTCTGTTTTACTGAAACCCATTAAAATGGGCATTACCCTGTGTCCACTTGCATCTTTTGTCTAGGGCTGCTTGAACAATGAGAACTTATAGCATCGCACGTATTAGCCTCCGGCTACATTCAGACGAGCATGGGCAACCTCGGAAGTAAAAACGTCAGTTTTTCACGTCCGGGGTGCACCCGTGCGGGAAGCGTTATTACAGATCCCTCATAGACTAGAGTCTATGGAGGAATGCGTGAAAACGCAGGAGAATAGGACATTTTTCCATGGACCCTTCACACATTCCGTTGAAACAACGGCCGTGTGAACGGCATCATTGAAATACATGCGTCCGTGTGATGACCGTTGAAACAATGTCCGTCACACGGACGAGTTACACGCTTGTCTGAATGAGCCCTTAAGAGGTGGCACTTTGTATGACATGACAAGGCTATTGGCTGAAGATGCATCATTCTGTATCTGACACTTCGAGGTAGGGCCACTAGTCCGAACTCTTAAAAATCAAAAACAAATAGAAAGGTAATAAGAATTTGTGGCATGAGCACGAGTTGTCATTAACCATTGTCCTTCCACTGGCCTAGAATCTAAAAGAAGTGACCCTCTAAACCCCCATTCCACAGAAATGTTGCCCCTTTACTGTACGCCAGGTAGAGGTACATGTACAGAGCCTCCACTATTCAATGTGCTTTTTGTTCATGAAATCCTCTTAATAACAGGTACATTGCGGCGCAGTGATGGCCATATTTCCCCTAAGATGAGGAAATGGAAAAAGCAAAATTGTTTTCCACCATCCATCTTGTTAATAAGGAGCTTGGACGCGTTTTAAATGTCTTGGCAGATACGTTGGCGTGAAAGAACTGGCCAATGACTGGCAGGTGCCAGGTTTGTGGGCAGTCAGTTCCAGCTTTATAATTGTTTTCTGAGAGTCTACATTTTAGCTTTATTTCTTCTGTACGTTGTCTGCTATGTTCGTTACAAAACAGAAATATATGACGTGTTTACACCATGTAGTTAGGATGCAATATTTGTAATAGGGCTTCCATCCTGAGCCTCCTGGTTCATGAATAGAAGGCCGTAATTACAGGAAAGACTAACATACAGGCAGTAGGACAAAGGAAGAAGATTCATATGCAGATCAAAGTCTGGGGAAGTTGGGAGACAACCCCTATGGGCATTGTAAAAATTGCGTCTCAACTTCTGCTATCCATGTAGTAGATCAATATAATTCAAAAGAGTAGAATATTAAAAGTGTTAAAGAGGACCTATCACCTCTCCTGACTTTTTAGTATATACTTGTATGCCCCATAAAATAACAATTTTTAGCATCTTTTCTTACAACAGTGTGTTGTGCCGTTCCTCTGTTATTCTTCCTGCAAATTTATGAATAGACAACTGAGTGTTACCAGTTGGGGGTGTGTCCTTGCACACGCCAACACTGTCCAATCAGTGCTGACAGAGTGAGACTATATAGGGACACGCCACTTTGACAAGGGGAATGGTAACACTCAGTTGTCAATTAATACATACATTTCTAGGAGGAATAACAGAGGAATGGCACAATGCAAACTTCTAAGTAAAAATGCTCCAGAATGGTGATTTAATGGGGAATAGAAGTATTTACTAAAACAGAAGAACTGACATTATATAAGGGAACGATTTTAAACGATTTACAGGTATGTTTTTTTTTTCTTTTATATTTTTGCAACCTGAACTCTAATTACAAATTCTAAAATAGGAGTTTGTGTTCAATTCAGATCAGGAATCTTAAATCTCAGCTCTAATCCTTCTTGGTGGGTCACATTCTTATTCATGAGTTATATTTATGACAAAACTCTGCAGATTAAATGAGCGACAGTCGTTCCATCAATTTATTCTAATCATGTCTGTAACATAATGTATCCTAATGAACAAATTTGGATAGCGGTGACACTGTTTTGGTTGTTCTGAAATGGCCATCCCTCATCTTGTCTATAGTTAATTTTTGGCAACTATCTTGTCTCTTTTTTTTTTTTTTTTTTTAAAACCCCAAAAAACCACGAATACAAATGGTGCCTGCTAAATAACAATGCCACCCAGCAGCTCAATAATATTGAGAACAGCAATGTATCACACAGCTCTCTGCTGGAGAGACCATTTAAACATTTACCATCCCCTCCCACGCTGATCGCTCACACTGCGCTCTTAAAAACTACA
Source organism: Rhinoderma darwinii (assembly GCF_050947455.1). Classification (NCBI taxonomy): domain Eukaryota; kingdom Metazoa; phylum Chordata; class Amphibia; order Anura; family Rhinodermatidae; genus Rhinoderma; species Rhinoderma darwinii. The sequence goes on along the minus strand of NC_134693.1, from coordinate 23,424,820 downwards.
AGAAAGCAATAGAAAAGGACACTTGTAAAACAATGAGATCGACAAAACTCATTAATAATTTTAGGAGAAGGAGGAATTTGGGTTTTTCCTCAAATATAAAACAGAGCATTTCAAATCTGATTTTAATTAAAATCTAAATGCAATCTGTAAGTGTACTATATCTGATATAGGGATTATACTGGCAGTAATGCCCATTCCTTCCATAGAGGAAGACCACGTCACGGGCAGGGTACAGAGAAGAGTTGGAGAAGGAGACAAAGGAAACCTTTGCCTAATCTAATGCTCCATGCTGGCCTGGTGTTACTTATGTCCACCAGAGGAAATCATCCTGATGGCTCGTCCTCCTTCCTATACAGAACCTGGGCACGTTGACTTTTAATTGCATCGTAAACTTCATTGTTATCATTGTACATGCAGGACAGATCATCAATAAGGTCTAATAGGATATTTGTGAAGCAGCCCATAAAAAAGACCCTACTGATAAGCAATGTTTCCTCTAAGCCTTTGCAGCTGCGGAGCTGTTAGGCTATGTTCACACACAATTAATAGCGGCTGAAAATTACAGAGCTGTTTTCCGTCGTTTTTGAAGCTGAAAAGGTTTTTTGAAGCGTTTTTTGTTCTAGCTGTTTTTGGAGCCGTTTTTCCATTAACACAATGAAAAACAGTTCCAAAAATGGCTCAAGAAGTGACATGCTCCTTCTTTTTTAAAACACCGGCGTAAAAAAATGCCCCGTCTGAACTAAACGCCATTTTTACCATTGAATTCAACGGGCAGATGTTTGTAGGCGTTTAGCTAGCGTTTTTCAGGTGTATTTCCAGGCGTGTATGCCCTAATGATTTAAATGCCACGGTCGCTATTGACAGCGGCATTTAGCGGGTTAAATGAGCGGAATCGCGCTCAATCGCGATCTAGCTCGTTACTGTGAAGTGTCGGCTGTAACATACAGCTGACGCCCGCGTCGTATGGAGCGGGTTCACTCCGTGAGCCCGTTCCATACTTCCCCTACCCAGCTATAACGTATGGATACGTCAAATGTCGGGAAGGGGTTAATGTGGAAGGATTAATTAATAAAACTTTGTTTTGTATGTTAGTTTGTCGAAGAAAATTTGTGATGCTCCACTTGTATCAGCTAAGTAAAAGCTAAGTGTTTTTCCAATGGGCGATAGGATTATGGTTCCATTAGATAGTGCAGCGCCAAAGAGATTAGTGAGTGCTATGGAGATCGCACAGCGGTGCTACAACTATCTCCTGCATATGAACCCTCTCTTCCAGGCACCTGTTCTGAAAAGAACGAACCTATTACCGCCGGAACCTATCCCTACCCTTTCTAAATTGTTTCTACTCCTACGCGTTTCGCCAATTGCGTCTGGCTCATCCGGTAGACGTGTAGAGTAGCAGTTTAACAATTTTAGTGTTTGGCAGTGGCATATCCTTTAATGTAAGGCAAATGGGAAAATAATTGTGAGGTACATGCAGTTACTAAATTAATAACCCAATGTTAAGGCCGAATTCAGACGATCGTAGAGTGCGTCTGTGTGACGACCGTTAAAACAATGGCCGTCACACGGACGCATGTATTTCAATGAGGCCGGTCACAAGGCCTTTGTTTCAACGGACCCTGTTAAGTGTCTTGAAAAATAGAACCTGTCCTATTTTGTTCCAATTTCACGGATCCTTCCATAGACTCAAGTCTATGGGCATTCGTGAAAACGGAACACGCACGGGGGCACCTCAGACATGAAAAACGTCACATTTTTCACATCCCAGTTTCCCCACATTCATGTGAATCTGGCCTTATAGTAACCCCATGTACCTCACATCAGCAATCCTATGTACCTCACATTAATAACTCTGTGCCCCATATTAGTGTTACTAACATGAGGTACATGGGGTTAGTAAAATGGGAGGTTTATTAATGGGCGCATAGGGTTATTAATGGGAGGGACATGAAATATTAAATTAGTACAGTAATTCTGTGCGCCTCATATTAATAGTAAATAATTCCTTGTACCTGACATTAGTAACCCAAATGTGCCCACAAGGTTAATATTAGGTGCATGGGGTTAAAACTAGGCACATAGGGTCACTTACTAAATTGATAAGTAAGTAAAACCCATCATGTATCTGACATTAGTAACCCCGATGTGCCTCCTATAAATGTTGCTAATGTAAGGTACATGGAGATACTAAGTGCTTCAATGAGTCTCACATAAGTAATCCCATGCTTTTTATTTGGGAATGTGCCACTGTGGTAGTCGGTCCTTGCTTACCACAGTGGCGCCTACCTGCCGTGCCTGTACCTCTATTTTCTCAGTGCCTCCCCTTTGTCCTCCCTCCCTGAGCCCTGACTGGCTAATTGTTGGCAATGGCTAAGAAGGAGGAGAAGCTTTCCTTATTGCACGCTTATGCTGTTGCAGCAGAGGAAGAATGTTCCCCCATCACTGGTCAGTCTGTAAAACTGCGGCTGCGCGGACTGTTATCGGGACTGAGCGGGGTGAGTTTTGAAGCTGCGCGGCCGCATCTTAAAGGGAACACTGGTGGTAAGCGATTCTTTTAAGGTCTACCTTAATACTAGATCCTATGAATATCACAGGTCAAAGATCATGTCCAGGGACAAAACATTGTGTTTGTCTAAAGATGCTCAGAGGTTCATACAGGTCCAATTTTTTATAATTTTACAAAATTCTGACTCGAGCATAAAATTGAAATTAAATTGTATTACAGCAGAACATAGCCACATACTATGGTCGAGGCTTAGCTTTACACTGCAAGGAGTCCAGTAATATTCCCTATCACAGCCAACTTTAATATTCGATATACGACAGCTTTCAAAATTCTGCATTAGAAATTGTCTGTCCCGTATCCCGATCCATAATATGGTTTTAACATCCAACAAAATCCTTCAGGGTTTCTCAATGGTCAATTACTCATTAACCCGTTTGCATCCTGACATAAGCACCTGAGGCATTTCCTGCACGTTTCCTTCTATGACATCACTGTGATCACGCTGCCACTATGTCCCCATAATCACTTGTATTACCGCTGTATTGCACCACCATACCATTGCCGCAACTGACCGGATCAGAGTAAACCTCTTTAGTCAACCCCTTGAGTGTTGTGATCACACCTGTATGTGGTTCAGTACATGGGGGGACCATTGGCACGGACAACATGATCCCTTGAGTGTTGTGATCACACTTGTATGTGGCTGAGTACAAGGGGGGACCATTGGCACGGACAACATGATCCCTTGAGTGGGGCGGAGTTGCAATACCAGACACTACAAGAGTCCATTTACAATCTGCCAATCATCTGCTATCATACAGGAACATTCCTTGAAATCAGCACAAAGCTAGGACAGTCGACCTTTATTGCTCGCCAGACAAAAATAAATTTGAGAATTAAAAGACTAAAAGAAATTTAGTGTGTTGAAGATTTTCCAGGAAAGCATTCAGAACATAAGCGATAGTATATTGTAGTTTTATGTTAATCCTACATGTAGTTTTCATGACGTTCCTCTGCTGCCAGTTCTTCATATAGTTCAGTCTTCCATCTTTGTCCAAGCAAAATTGCAAAACAATAGGAGAATTCCTAAAAAACAAATGTAGCTTGTGATTATTTTGCACTTAAGGGCAATTCTGCCAATTACAGTATGTTTGCGAATTGTACAAAAATGCTATTCCCTAATATTTGAGCTATTTTTGCTACTTCCAGGCAAAACTTTAAATTGTAGTTTTGCTTAAAATCCAGGAGCTCTATACAACCCTCCCCTGCCTACACCATGGCCGCCTTAGTTTCCTCTGGCGTGACTTTTTTTTAACATTTCCGCGTTTCAACAGACCAGACATCTAATTAGTTTGTGCTTTGGGCAAAGGGGTTGGCGTAAGGACTGTGGGACCCGTGCGGTCACATAGGGTGCAACAGCTGCCCCTACTGAAAGGGGTGCCTCAGATGGCCTTGTATCGAGGCATGTGACCCCCACAAATCTTAATCTTAATTGTATAGCAGTATTAGTTCTATAAAATGTCTAAATTGTATTAGATTACTTGATGTATGGAGCTTTTATTGGGGCACTGTATGGTGGAATTTACTTTGGCAATGTGTGGCACTGTTACTCAGGCATTGTACAGTATTTATTTCTGCAGTGTATGGTGGAGGCAGCACTATATAGCATTATTATTATTTAGGCACCTACATAAAAGTCATATCTGTTATTTGGGCCATACAGTATTATATACTGTATGGCGCTTATATTAGGCATTGTTTGGTATGGTTATTAGTACAATGTATGACAGTACATTATATGGGGGGACGGTCGCCAACAGACGGTAATGCACTGGACACCATCGTAAGGCCAGGCCTGTTTGGACAGTACACAGGGCAGCTCCATATACTCCGTATTGTGTAAAGGAAGGTGGTGGGAAAGTTTGAAAACTTCTTGGGTGGGAGATAAAGCTGCAGGGAGCCAGATGAGAGATCACCAGAGATCCAGACAGAACTCAAAACCTGAGAATTACGCTGTAGGCTGGATTTACAGGTGGCATATTTTTCATCCACGGCCGCAGCAAATTTGCTGCATAATTTGTATCTGCTAAATGCAAAAATAGTTGCTGTGGACTTGTTGCGGATTTCACCCTTTGAAGTATCAGCGTTTCCGTATCCAAATCCAGATTCACGTGGATTTTGTGGCGGATTTGCTGCGATCCAAATCCACAGCGGGAAAAAAAGCCTGAATCCAGCCTTAAGTGCAGAAACCTTTCCATACATTTATTATTTTGAGAAAATAGACATTTTTACAAATATATCAGTGAGTAGCTTAGTTAGCCCTTAATGAGAAAAAGAGAATAAACGCTGAAGGCATGGCTTGTGCCGCTGTGTCTTCAATCTCAGCTCATTAGTATATTTAGAACAATTCACATAGGAGGGACACTGGTCTGCGAGAGTTTGAAGATCCGGCTAATTATAAACCAGTCAATAAACTTTGTTATATGTAATTAAGCAAAGTACTTCTTTATTTATTGTCTTGGAAACTTGGCTAGTCAATGGCCTTTGAGTGCAGACCTGATTTACACAATGTCAATAGCGATTGCTTTGAGCAAGGTATAAATATCCAGTTCCCATCTGTTAAAAAAGCATGTAAAGGTAAACATTTTTTTAAAAAAAACAGAATTATTATTATTTTTTTAATTATCCCAGCATTTCCTCCTTAACCTCCTCCTCTCCTTTTATCCTATTGTGTCTAATATTGCAATCACAAGTCTGAGAAATACATAACGGATTCTTCTTTGTGTCCCGGGAGGTTAGCCTTTTCCCCTCCTCCTTTTCCAGGGTCTGGCTGTAAGACAACTGGCTGCAGAAGGAGCTTCCTCATTTTTCTGTCTGCAGTAGGGGGACAAAGTATGTTTAGCCCCACCCCTTTCATTAAAAACTTTCACTTATACTCTAGACAAACATTATGAGGAATATAATACCCAAGTTCTTTGCAAGATTTCTACAAGACGTTGTGAGCAAGTATACCTCAAGTTTACTTTTAAGTTTGCTGTTCCTTTAAGCTGAATTTGATCACTTTGGGATGTACCCTTTCATAGCTAAAAAGACAATACTAATTATTTTGAAGGTCTATAGACGCTTTAAAAGGAGTTGTTCTAACTGGACAACCCCTTTTTAGAATGAATGCGCCCTGCGATCCTGGCGATGAGCTGCTATTGCGGTGGGAAGCTATGCAGAAATGTAGTACTTTATATGGCACCCGACCAAAAATGGATAGGCAACCATAATGTATGTTCACTTCAAGTATTCCAGAGCGAAAGCCAGTCTGTACAGTGGCTCCCCGCTTTTGGGTGGGGGGAACCCCCTCTGTGCCTTCCATATAGGGCATATGGAAAGGGGTGCTTCTGGTGGGACAACCCCTTTGAACAGAGGAAATGAAAAATTTGCAGAATAAATGAGAATGCAGCAAATCTCTTCTTACATTGCATTTTCTTTAAATTTGAGTTTACCGTAACTTTAAATTCACCTACAAAAAGGAACAAAATGCTGTCATTTCAAAGAAACAGAAACCTCCCGATAAAGGTGTTAACCATGGCCTGGATTAAATTAGCTGTTGGGGGGGGGGGGGGGCATATGAAAAAAATTCAGATTTTAGTGTAATAATTTACTTTGATTAAATGGATATCCATTATAGCGGAGTGGCTAGGAAAGTACGCACAATTCTGAGAAGTTGGTTATTACCTCCTGAGCTACAAAGTTAATGGGAGCGTCGCTGTGTAATTAATTTTTTGATGTTTCATGAGCAAAAGAGCCTTTAAAGTCAGCCGTTTAGATTCTTTATAGCGGATGTTGATTTAGAAACTTTCTTAATCATTTCTTTACAGATCAGCAAATCTACTGGTTTTCTCCAAAATTAAGGACAAATTTGTACATTAATTTTTATACTTATGGAAAAATATAATAGCAAAATAATGTCATATATAAGATACATGTGCTATATTAGAGTATTAGGACATCATAGGGGTGGGCACCCACTTGGGATCCCTCTTTATAAGTGAAAGCAGAGAAACACTGACAAAGAGTGGCTTTCATTCTGACTGACCCTGCCTGTCCATGTACTACATGGTCAGCCATTTATCTAAATGGCCGGCATGTAATACCACAGGGCCGCTGCAGGGGATATGTATGGCCAGGCGCATCTTTTTCCAGTGATAACAGCTAACGGCTAAGGATTTCTAATGCCACGCCCATGATGATCAGCTGATCAACGGGCCGGCTTTAATGTGTAAAGGGGTTGTCTTGATGAAAATAAAATAATTTAAGAAACACACACAAAATAAGCAAAAACGCAAAGGATAGACAAGGTCAACTACATGTCAGCGGTTTTCTGGTATAAAAACATTGAAAAATATTGTGTTCAATTTGAACTCCTTATTTACGCAGCCCCTGCCCAACTTTTTCCAACACATTCAAATGTCTGACTCTTGTCTGCCTCATGTCAGTGTTACATAGTTAGTACGGTTGAAAAAAGACACATGTCCATCAAGTTCAAGCAAGGGATGGGAAAAGGGAAAGTAAAAAATGTTGGGACTCATTTACTCTTTTTCAAGATTTAAAGAGTAAATGTTCTTTAATAATACTTTAGACATGTCATAGCAACATATCAAAATTTTAAAAGCTGGGGATTCGGGTGCTGAGACGTCCACCATCACTGAAACAAAGGTGCAGAAGCACTCTACCGCTTCGGTTCTTATCAGATCTCCTAGTCAGGATAAAGACGGGCTCACATAGAAAGTCTACGAGCCCATCTTCAGACAAACGAGGAGAACGCATTAGATCGGACTCCCTTCTATTACTAAATTCCTGGGTGCTACTGAATTTGTAGTGCGGAAATTGTGTTAGAGATTGCCAATCACGGACATCACTGACTGTGCCCTAAGGGCTTTCAGTACTGTATAGAGCTCCATTGCCTCTACAATTTGGTAAGTGGCAGGGTAACAGCCCAAACATGCATACGAGATGCCAATGGTACATAATAAAAGATTACTTATCCCTTAACGTTTACCTCCAATGTGCGTTCTCATTTCCCAGAAGTTTAAATCTGATGGCAGGAAAAGTCGCCAGCTGGGGTAGTACTGTTGCGGAGGCAACTGTCCAAAGCTCCTGTGCTGCAGAGCATTTAGATATTTTAGGGTATGTGCACACGCTAACTGCATTTACGTCTGAAATTACGGAGCTGTTTTCAGAAGAAAACAGCTCCTGCATTTCAGACGTAATTGCATGTACTCGCGTTTTGCGGGGCGTCCATTACGGCCGTAATTTGGAGCTGTTCTTCATTGGAATCAATGAAAAACGGCTCAAATTAAGTCTCAAGAAGTGTCCTGCACTTCTTTTGACGAGCCATCTTTTTTACGCGTCGTCGTTTGACAGCGAAGCGTAAATGACAGGTCGTCTGCACAGTACGTCGGCAAACCCATTGAAATGAATGGGCAGATGTTTGCCGACGTATTGGAGCTGTGTTTTCAGCCGTAATTCGAGGCGTAAAATGCCTCGTTTACGTCTGAAAATAGGTCGTGTGAACCCAGCCTTATAGTTGCCTTTGCTTGCCCCTGCCGGATGCTTCTTCCACCATCAAATTTAAACTTCTGGGAAATGAGAACACACATTGGAGGTAAACGTTAATAGTGTCCGTCGGGCGCCATTGGTGTCAGTCGTGCGACGGATCCGGCACTGCGTTACGGTTTCCATTTTTAATGGAAACTATGATGCAGATGTGAACAGACGCTTAGACATAATCTCAGCAGAGACGCTGCGTTTACCTTAGTGATCACCAATCTTCTTATTGACTAGAGCTGAAGCTGAATCCATCATATCGTAGATACAGCGAAACTGTATTGGAGATATATAATTGAGTGTCACGAGTTCCTACAAATACTTTAGTGCCATAGACACTTGTGTGATTCTGGTTTACACTATACAAGCCTGAGAGGTGAATGAATTACTACAATAAAGAGATCATCATTGTACTGAATCCCCTGCTTTGTATTGATTGTGCAGCTCCAACGAAGCCAACAGCCTCCGGTTGTGTTGCTATAAATTCAGCTCTGAATTCCTTACATGCAGCACATCTCTGGCTTGGGCTACACGGTGACTTTGGCCACAACAAAGGTCACACAGCCAAAGATCGCTATGTAATCACGGTGTCGCTCTGCATACATTGCAGTAATGAAAGTGCTTGTGGCCACAGATGTTTTGGGACTGTAGTGTTGCAGTCGCGGTAACCTGCAGGACACAACGTGGCCACATTCACTTTAATTACTGCAACGCACGCAACGATCTTCGACAGTGCAACCTGTGCCATGGCTAAAGTTGTTGTGTAGCCCTAGCTTTAAATGGGTTGTCTCATGACATATGAACGTCATAAAGGAGGTTTCTGATTATGAGACAAGCTGCTAAGTAAAAATGGATCCGGACCTGTACAACCGTATATTACATGGTCGTCCATTTGTATGAATTGCATCATGTAATACTACTGTGCATTTACTGGCAGCATTCATCTAGGGATGGCACCAATGATGGTAGACAGGGGCATAACTAGAAATCATTAGGCCCCATAGCAAAATGAGATGACAGGAAACTGAATCCGCAGAAAAAGTAGCAAAAATTAAAAGTATTGATAATAGCTCCATATATCGGAAAACCCACATACAGATGTGTCCTCCCTTACAACTCTTTTCTCCACATGTCCATATGTGTGTGGCGTGAGATAACCATCTTTGGGAAAACATGATTTTGCGATACACTGTCACGAGATGTCTATGATATGCGTGTCTTTGTGTGGCCACCCAGTGGTTGTGTTGTGCGTTGCAGCCGGTCAAGAGTATTGCTAGCATGTCCTGATATTGTAAAGAATTTGTTTCATGAGAAATTGGAGTCCTTAACCAAATACAAGCAAAGGTAAGGGTGGAAAACGTTTTATTTTGTTTCTCCCCAGCCAATTATATAAGTTTGTTTCCGTGTTTTGGATCATTGTGTTGCTACCGAACCCAATTACGCTTTAGCTTAGAGAGCTTTTCCCACCAGAGGCATTGATGACACATCAATAGGATATGGCACCAATGTCCGATGGATTGGGGTTTAACCACTAGGATTCCTCTTTACCCCTAAAACAAAGGGCCAGCAGTAGTAGATAAAGTGTCCAGAAACTTTGGCTTTTACTTGACTTGCTGTGTTACAATTCTCAAAGCATCCAGTAATAAGTAATGTCTGTTAATATACTCTTAAGTATTTAAACCTGTTTTATTACAGGTTTTCAGCAGTCACCTTGTAGATCTTTTTAAAAATGTGCCTTCGTACGAGTGGACCTGAGAGAAGGGACCAGTAGATCGACATTACGCCAGCAAGCTGGAAAAACTTTCATAGTGAAATTCTCATAGTGGAGACTCATATAGGGACGTATGAGTCTCAAACAGCACTAATTTATACTCCATCATTATGGGGTTCCGGGCAATATGCAAAAAAAATTAGGCCGTGTCCTTCACATGCCACATGTGCCTGTCCCTGGTTGATCACCTAACTCATTTTAATGAGAACTGTGTAATGCTTAATTTTTCCTGCGGAGGCACTGCAGGGAAAATGAACACTTGCTGCTGAGTTCCCACACACATTACTGATTGCTGGGATTCCTTGCAGCAAAAAACCCTGAGATCAGCTTATTGGGGGACTCTAACAAAAGGAATTGCCCAAAGCAGACAACCCCTTACATAAAGAGGATGCCAAACATAATGACAATTTTACATAGAGCAAAGGTGTTTTCCATAAGAGCAATAACAATCAGTAATAAAACATTACATAGGTTAATCCTATGAGATCCATCTTGATCTAAAATCACTATTTAAAGCTAGGTGGGCATGCAGAATTTATTGTACGTCAAGAACCGCACTCTCTCAACTGAGAATTATTATTTTCATACTAAACCTTAAATCTTTTTTAAAAATACTGCTGCTTATAATTGAAATTACTCAAATCAACCTGTTCCTCCCCTCCCCCTCCTGAATCCCCGCGCTCACACGCTCATCCCCATTTGCAGTAAATAATCTCTGGATCGGCTTCCAACTTGGAGAAATAAATAATTTGGAATTTGCTCTATCCCATGTGATCTCTAAGCTTTAAATCACTGAATTCTGTACTGAGCACAGAAGGAGGGGAAAAAAATCGGAGTGCGATGAAGCGGAACTATTACTTAGAGACTGCAGCTGAGTGCTTATCATCCTCTTTCGAGAGAGAAGATTTCTTAAAGAAGAAATGATTTACTGTAACCAAATCCATGCCACGTTACTTGGAGAAACTTACTCCACTAGCCTGAATTTTCTCACTGATTTCACGTCTCGTTCTCTGTCCTTGGCCTATCGTTTTCGGCATATGTAATCATATATCAGGTTTGCTACTATTTCCCCAATGGGATGTAACCAGGGTACGGAAATGGGGCCGGTAATATAGTGTGATAATATATTCTGTAGCATTTCACCAGACCGGCCTATAGCCTAAGCTCTATTAACCATATTGACAAATTTATCATGAGAAAGTACATTTATTTTTTTCTACCCTTTAAAGGGTATGTATACTTATGCAACACATTTTAATTGCTCCAATGCATAAAAAAAAAAAAAAAAAAATTGTCTTGATTGAAAATGACCTACCGTTTTGCTAATACAGCTCCTATGCAAACCTATATATCTCCATGGTTACAGACTACATTAAAAACCCAGTGTGTAATGTCCCAGTAATGTCTTGCACTTGATCTGCCCCCTCTTCTTGAGACAGTAGAAGAAGGGCCGATGTAAGGGAGTAACACTTGACTGCAGGATCAGACAACACACAGGGTTTGTTTGTAGTCTGTAACCATGGAGACACAAGTCTGCATAGGAGCTGTATTCACAATATGGTAGAATATTTTCAAGTAAAACTATTTGCAAAGTTGCTTAATTTTTCTTCTTTTAGATGCATTAAAGCAATAAAAAAATGTGTTGTAAATATGCACTTACCCTTTAAGATGTGCTCGTAAAAATGTTAAAAATGCTACTGTGTTGCAAGGCTGAGTTCACACTGAGTTTTTTGCAGGAGGAAAATCTGCCTCAAAATTTCAGATTTTCTTCTGCCTGCACGCCGATTTACGTATCGTTTTTCGCCCGCGGCCAGAGCGCCGCGGGCATAAAACGCAGCGAAATACGCTTTCTCTGCCTCCCATTGATGTCAATGGGAGGTCAGAAGCGTAAACGCCTCTTTTAGATGCATTAAAGCAATAAAAAAATGTGTTGTAAATATGCACTTACCCTTTAAGATGTGGTCGTAAAAATGTTAAAAATGCTACAATATGTGATATGCAGTGTCAATAGAAAGGTTTGCTACAACTTATAATATGTGGCCTCCTTTATGTTTAAAATTGTTGTGCCAATTATATATAGACATATACTGTACAATTATAGTATATAGTGAAATATAGACATTTTTTGATAAGTTCCAATACAAGTACACATTTTCATAATGGACGTCAGGATAAAATTCATTATTTTAAAAATTTCCACCCTTGAACGGTATATTGTGTATTTTTTATTTTATTTTTATCTTAAAGGGGTTTTCCAGCCAGTAAAAATTGAGGGCCTATCCTCAGCATAGGCCGTCAATAGCTGATGGGTCACAGTGCTGTTTCCCCTTCATTTCTTCTTGCTCACTGTGAATCCTCGACACAGATATAGCAGCGATTCACAGGCATCACAGCCTTTTCTCCTATTCACATCAATGGGAGAAGAAGGCTGCAATACCTGTGAATCGTATGAGCGCTGCACCCCCTTCAAAACAGCTGATTGGTGGGGGTCCCGGGAGCCGGAACCCGACCGATCAGCCATTGATGGCCCATCCGGACGATAGGCCGTAAATTTTTCCCTGCTGGAAAACCTCTTTAATAGGTTAAAAATGTTGTGCACATTAATTTTCCAATCTATCATTATAGCTGTTGGAACTCTATTTTTCTATTACAGAGCTCCAAAACCTTTGTATAGACTTAGGCCTCATGCACACGACTGTGCATTACGGTTTGCATACTATCCGCAATCGCACCGCCGCAATTGCGCGTAGTATGGGACACATCCTATCCTATGGGCCAATGCACACAACAGTGGTTTCCATGGTCTGTGCATTGTCCGGGAGTCCGGACCGTAAAAGAAATAGGACAAGTCATTTTACGGGCCACATTTACGGTCCGGGCCTCTTAAAGTCAATGCACAGCTTGTGTGTACGATCCGTGATTGTGAACGACCCATGGATGACACTCCTCGGGCAGTCCGTGGCGTAATCACAGACCGTGCACACGGCTATGGTCATGTGCATGAGGCCATAAAGTAAACTGTTAGAATACTGTCACCACTAGAGGGAGCACAGGCTCTCATTGTATACTGTTCCTAAACTCCCCCTAGTGGTAGCAGAATTTTATTGCCATCTCAATATGTCATATAGTTCTGCTGCTGTCTCCTGAGTCCCTTCTGAGCAAGATATTCAGTGCACCTACAGTCAGAAAACCCTGCAGGGATGGGTAGCGGATTGAAGCTGCTTTTGCGGGCCGTGCTCACATTAAAGAGTAAAGGAGCACGGTCCGTAAATGCAAAAAATATGACATGTCCTATTTTTTGCGCATCATTTCTACGGCCCGGACACTCACCCATAAATACATGGGAAGGTGTCCGTGGGCCATAGAAATAAATGAATCAGTAATTTTATCCACAATTACGGATCCATAATTGTGGATAAAAACAATGGTTGTATGCAAGAGGCCTAAGAGGGTAGTCAGGGGGCCTACTATGACCCCGTGTACCGGCCCTGTCCATGCTCCAGACTTTATGGCTGCATTTTACTATATTCAAAACGGGCACCTAAATAGCATATTATAAAAAATGACCCCCACCAAAGTATTCTGTATCCGTAAACAGAGAAAAAGAGATCGTTTTTTTTCAGAGAAATTCACCTTTCCGGGACACCAATATACCGCCTGGCTCCTGGGATATGCAGAGACGATGCTAAAAACATGAGTCAAGTAATCAGGAGGAGTCCTTGACAAAAGGTAATTAAAAATAAATCAATATTATTGGCATACGGGGCACAGCGCTGATTTAATGGCTAATTGAAGGCTCAACTTACGATTATTTAAAAGAATTTGCTGGAGCGCTCTCCAAATGAGGGAGTGAACGACATATTAAATAAATGGCTGACAATTACAGATTGTAGACACTACATTGGATGCCCAAAGGAACCATGTACTCAAGTCACAGATGCATTATGGGTGAATAATGTTCCCAATCAAGGTCAGATTTCATATGTGTGTAGGAGGTCTTCTCGGTTTGCACTTAGCTCTGCTATGCCGGCTCTAATAAGAGTACTTCTGATGACACTTATTTATATATAGGGATGTTTGTACTTGTACTATAGAGGACACAACCCAAATACTACAAACTGATCGTGGCCGTTTAGTAGAGCGTCACCCAAAATCCGTAATTCTTATTTAGGCTTGTGCCAGGAGATGTAGGATCATAATAAGACTTGTGTTGTATAATAGGGCCAACACTATCAACTATTCTGGAGTTGTACGCAGCCGTAATACAACATCCATAGAAGTCTACTGAGTCATACTGTTCCTTTCATTTCATATCGAGGCCAATGGAGGTTTTTTCTGTCAGATTATAATATGGTGCAGCCTATGGGCATCATATGGCGGCATGCAGAATGTCTACAGCTCAATAGTACAGTGTTATAGGGGCCCTGTGCGCTGCCATACAGGCTTCTTTCACACAGTCCTGGAGTGTACTTGAGGCTTTAGGACTTTTTTTTCATCTGGAATTGCCAAATGTATGGTGCGTCCGGCTACGTCTGCAGCTCGTGACCTGCATAATATGGCCGGTAGTTGTTTAGTCCTTCCATAACATTACGGTCTATGGTTGAAGAGAGTTAAGGAGGGGGGGGGGGTCCAATGATGACGTCATGTCTCGTGTGGCTCTGGCAGACCCTGTTATTTTTGTTTATGGACATCAACACCTTGTCTTGTCAGAAGGACCAGAGGTAGAAGTGGAACTACAAGGAAAGGACCTATTTCATGAATGCCCAGGGTTATCTGGGTTATTATAACGTCCGTTGAAACAAGTTGTGGATATTTTTTAGTTTTTAAAATAGTTACTGCACCAATTCATATATGAAGAGCAAATGTCTTGGTTATTTGCAGAACACCCTATAAATACTTCAAGGGTGTCCATAAATGAGGTGTACATATATGGAAATGTATATATTTATATATTTATACAGGGCAGTCCATGACTCTGCTTAGGGGTCAAAATACTTGGTTTCCAGACAAATGAGAGTCGTTTTTTGGGTCGTTTATGGGTAGTAATAATATCCTTGGTAATCTAGGGTAGTATTGAGGTTATTTCCAGGTTTCCTGGTGGTCTATGGAAGTGAAGGGGTTCATTTGTATTTTGTGTCCTGTTGGTTACTAATAGAAAACAATTCCGGTAGACATGGCCCTCGAGTTCTGCGTTTAGGCATCAATCAAGCTTTACACAAAACGCATGAAAAAAAACGCATTGGAAAAACGCAACTTGGTTATGAGGTGAGCAAAACTTGAGGTACAAGCTTTTTTCACTTTTCACAAAGTTTTACCTTATTAAGTAGTAAGATACATATTTTATAAGAGACTCGCTCCAGGTAAAAAGCACTTTGTGAATGAATTGATTAATAAACTGGATGAAAAGTCGTAAAATTACATTTGCTGTACCAATCTGGGAGATCTGGAAAATATTTTGTCCAGTGAAATAATGTAACTGTAATAAACTGCGTTGTAAGGCTCAGTTCACACTGAGTTTTTTGCAGGAGGAAAATCTGCCTCAAAATTTCAGATTTTCTTCTGCCTGCACGCCGATTTTCGTATCGTTTTTCGCCCACTGCCAGAGCGCCGCGAGCATAAAACGCAGCGAAATACGCTTTCTCTGCCTCCCATTGATGTCAATGGGAGGTCAGAAGCGTAAATGCCCGAAGATAGGGCATGTCCATTCTTTCTCCCGCGAGCTGGTTTTTCCGTTCGCGGGGAAAAAACGCCTCCGCCTCCCATTGAAATCAATAGGAGGCATATTCGTCAGTTTTTTGCCGAGGTTTTGCGCGCGGTTTCCGCGTATATAAACTTTTTGTGAACCCCCCCTTAGGCCCTGTTCACACAGAGTTTTTTTTACACGTTTTTTTGGCGCGGAAACCGCGTCGGAACATGCGCCAAAGAACGACCGAAAATGCCTCCCATTGATGTCAATGGGAGGCGAACTTGTTTTTTTTACCGCGAGCGGTAAAAAACGCTTGCGGCAAAAAGAAGCGACATGCCCTATCTTCGGGCGTTTACGCCTCTGACCTCCCATTGACATCAATGGGAGGCAAAGAAAGCGTATTTCGCTGTGTTTTTGCCCGTGGCACTCAATGGGCGTGAGCGAAAAACGCGGCAAATTGCGTGCAGGCAGATTAAAATCTGCCTCAAAATTCAAAATGGAATTTTGAGGCAGAATTTTCCTCCTGCAAAAAACTCAGTGTGAACAGGCCCTTAGGGTCCTAAGTGAGTATCACTTGGATATATTATATTGGACTGATTGGTCTAATGCAGGGGTCAGATACCTTTGGCACTCCAGCTGTTGTGAAACTACAATTCCCAGAATGCCCTTACAGGCTTTGGCTGGAATAATAAAGCACTTGGCTGTCATGGCATTCTGGGTGTTGTAGTTTCACAACAGCTCGAGTGCTGAAAATTGCAGACCTCTAGTCTAATGTGCTAATGACTTGCCCCCTGTTTGTATAGTGCCGGTCTATACAAGCTTAACCGTCATATTTTACTTACATTGAAAGGGGTTGCCTGATTTCAACAAATGAATGTTATTTTTTTGAATAATTAAAAGTTATACAATTTTCCAATATACTTTCTGTATTAATTTCTCACGGTTTTCAAGATCTCTGCTTGCGGTTATTCAGTAGGAACATTCATTCTTTACAATTCTGCCATAATAATGTCATGGACACACCGGTGCTGGGTTCGTTACAGTATGTGTATCACAGCTGTGTGTTCATCACATGATTATGGCAGAATTGTATCTACTAGTAGTAAAGAATGAATGTTCCTACTGAAAAACAGAAAGCAGAGATCTTTTAATTATGCAAAAAAAAAATAACAATAATTTTCTGAAACTGGACAACCCCTTTAAAGTGTAGCTAAAGGTTTAACAAACTTCTCACATGTCACAGTGACATGTCAGAAGTTTTGATTGGTGGGGGTCCAAGCACTGAGACCCCCACCAATTGCTAAAACTAAACAGCCGAAGCGCTCGTGTGAGCACTCAGACGCTTTGATTCTTTTTCCGGATGGCCGATGTAGCGGAGTACGGGCTCATAGACTTTCTATTGAGTCCGTCCTCCGATACATTGATTTCCGGAAAAAGCCGAACAGAAGCTAAATGGCCGAGCACTCACACGAGCGCTTCTGCAGCTTCGTTTTAGCGATTGGTGGGGGCCTCAGTGCTCGGACCCCCACCAATCAAAACTTCTGACATGTCACAATGACCTGTCAGAAATTTGTTAAACGTTAACATTGATGTTAAGAGCCTCTGTCGGGGTTTTGATCACTTTTGACAGCAAGAATAGCGATATTCTTGTTATCAAATAGACGGAAACCCAGACAGACCCCTTCATAAGACAATGGGGTTCATCAATTGCCGTTTGGTTCTGTCGTACGATGGATCCGGCACAGCGTTATGGCTTCCGTTATAAATGTGAGCTATGATGCCAGTGTGAATAGAGCCTTACAGTCTAAAAATGCTTAACAAATTGTTATAGGATCATTTCATGCATGATGGTCATTGAGATAATTGCCCAATATCGCTTCCATTATATCTGAATATTGCACCAACTTTACAATTAATAACTATAATGCTTCCTTAATAAAAGATGTCAGATATGAAGCTTGGAAGAAATGTTGCTCGTACATTTTTGGATTACTACCAGCTGAATGGCAGCATGGCAAGACCTGTCGCTACTATATCACATGCACAGTAAGTAGAAGATATTTTTAAAAAGGAAAAAAGTGAAATATATAAGAAGACATAGCAGAGTTGAATTTGTCATGTACCTCAGTGGAACTGTGTAGTTTGTGCATTGCGATAGGGCTTATTTAAAGGGATTGTCCCCAGGACCTATTAGGGCATATAGAGATCACAGAGGAGGTCCTGAGTCAGGACCTCCTCTATTAGCCAGAGGGGCGAGCTGGTGCAAAGAGACTTTATCTCTGGAAGACTCGGCGTTACAATATACCACATGGTCATCCGCTGATTTCAATGGACGCCATGTAATACTCCTTTCCCCATGTAAATGTGTTGGCACCGGCTGCTTTCAGCCAATGGAGTCGATTTGGAAATGCAACATTTTTTGATGGACAACCCCTTTAAAATAATTAATTAGGTGTAGCCCTATGCAAAAACACATATAATACATTAGGAGTACCAAATGACAAACACAAATAGAATGAAAGATTTAGGCTGCGTTCACATGGGGCAGATATCCGCCCTGTGTGCCGCAGGGAATTCTGGGCAAAACTTACCAAACTGTGGTACAGTTTTTCAGCCGGAATTTCCACTGCGAAAAACTGCAGCACTTAGTCGGCCGGCCTCCTGGAATAACGTTTCATCCTATGTGACCGCTACAGCCTGTGATTGGCTGCAGCGGTCACATGGGATGAAACGTCATCCCAGGAGGAAGAAACACAGACTCCTGAGTAAGTATAAGATTTTTATTTTTCTGATTTGCGGATTTTGCGGCGGAATCGCTGCGAACCAGCTGCAAAAAAACACAACAACTGCTAATGTGTTGTAGGTTTTACCACCCATTGAATTCAGCAGTTTACGCAAATACAATTGACGCGCTGCGGAATAAGACTCCGCACCGCAGGTCAATTTTTGAGCTTTTTTTCCGCTCAGTATTTACGCAGCGTGTGCATGAGATTTGTTTTAACTCATCCACTCTGCTGCTTCTGTATTTGTTGCGAATTTTCGGCAATGAATTCCGTTGCGGAAAATCCGCTGTGTTTACGCAACGTGTGAATTGACCCTTAAAGAACTCACGGCACTCCATAGTGCAGAATCGTTTGGTTCAATATTATAAATAATAAGACATATAAGACCCCGATGGAGGAGATCACGTTTTTGGGTTGTGCAAACACAGGCAAAATTCGGAAAAGTGTTTTTTGTTTTTTTTTTGGCAACAGCAGATTCAGGAAAAAGAAAAGGATCTAATGTGTTGGGGCACGTTACCAGAATGCCTGAAGAAGGCAGTGGTATGGTGCTGCAATTGTGTAGCATATCCCAAAATGATAAAACCTTTGATGACAAACTCAG
Organism: Rhinoderma darwinii; assembly: GCF_050947455.1. Taxonomy (NCBI): domain Eukaryota; kingdom Metazoa; phylum Chordata; class Amphibia; order Anura; family Rhinodermatidae; genus Rhinoderma; species Rhinoderma darwinii. Next base: position 23,405,875 of record NC_134693.1, on the reverse strand, counting down.
CTCTGCTTCCCTGTGTTTGATATTTTGGTTTTCAAGGCAGATTGCAACAACCAGCTTTGAAAACCAACATATAACATATTGCCCTTGAATTATCACAGTATTATTAGTAATCTGATCGTACTGTATCTCCCCGTCATACCGTACTGACAGAGGATATGCGTCTTGCGGTTTATCATTTTATATTGTTTATGGAGCTGAACACATCTTAACCTTTAAGTGATGCAGTAAAGAAGATATATTTGACAATCAAGAATAAAGTCATGTCTTATCATTAGACCAGGCTTACATTTCTAGTAGGAAACCTTTACCTTCTGTGTGTATTTGCACTTTGCTTCCATGGAAGACTTGCAAGGAAATGAAACCTGAAATAGAGAATCTGATCACTCAGGCGCGTAGAGTCCGAAGTCGCAGTACAGGGCTGTAGTAATGAACATTGGCGCTGCATATCAAGTCACAGCCTCCCTTGTATCTACTATTATCTGCCCTCCCTGTCCTTTATACTGATGGAGGGCAGATCACTCAGTCTGACCCTTTTATATCTACTTGGTCTTAATCATGGACACATTTTACCTGGACCTTCTAGTAAAATATCCGAGACGGCATCAACCAGATTATTACATCTTTGCAACCATGGCAGAGTTCATCTTGCCCAAGTTATTTTGCAGTTACAGGGTCAATTCACACGTAGCGTAAATACTGCAGATTTTCCGCAACGGAATTCGTTATGGAAAATCCGCAGCATAAGACAGTAGCAGCAGAGTGGATGAGATTTGAACAAATCTCATCCACACGCTGCGTAAATAAGCAGAAAAAAATCCTCAAAAATCGACCTGCGGTGTGTTGTTTTTTTAATCCGCAGCATGTCAATTGTATTTGCGTAAAAACGCTGCATATTTTTTGCCAGCTTTCCCTATTGAATTCAATGGGAGGTAAAAATCTGCAACAAATAGTAGAGCTTGCATTTTTTTGCAGCGGAAATGAGGCGATTGCACGGAAAAAAATAAATTTTTGGTGCAGTTTTTCATCCGGAATTCTTTGCGGCGCACAGGCAGATCCGTTGTGTGCTTTTACGTATTCGCCCTGTGTTAAGTGACCCACAAAGCTCCTTAATTGAGCAAGACTTTCTAGGTTCTTTGTAGAGCGGCAGCTCTTGTGATAGGTGGGGGTCCCAGGGATGGGGCCCCCAGCGATGAGACATTTATAAATGTCTTATGACTATGTTTTTTCTGCTCTCACAACATGTAGCGCCCTCTGCAGCATTTCCTTGTCCCTCTGTACGTGTCCTCCTCTTATTCACAGCCATCTGACTGCATAATTAACATATCAATAAATATAATTTGCATATGAATATATACGGTTCACTGTATTCATATGTGAATTTTCCCTTAAGTAGACGTCCTTCCCTCAGGGCTGCCTATGCACTGGCCGGAATAGAAGTATGAATGCTTGCTGGTCCAGGGGAAAAACTGCTCCATTAAGAGGATTCTTCCTACGCTAGTTTTGCAAAAAGGAACAAGTACACAACTTCTTTCATCACATTGATAACTGGGTCCATTAGTATACACAGATAAACATCAAATGGAACATGATGTCAAATTCAAACCATTTTCTTAAGTGTCTGAACCAAGAAACTCTTTCCTCCCATTTATCTTACGGAATAATGTCAAGCTCACAATGAAATTTCATTTTTGCATAAGCAGCGCTGCAGAATTGCCCTGTTCCCATCCCATGTCATCTCGCCCTGTGAGTCCTTGGATGTTGCGTCTTGCTTCTGGTCTTTCATGAAAGAATTTAGAATAAAAGAGTTTTCTTAAATAAATACTAACTTTTCAAACAACTTATGCTGATCTAATAACATACCTGATATATATCAACTGTAATTTCCTTACTGTTAAAATTTAGCTGTTTTATCCATGCAAATTCTGTGTAAAGTTACTGCCACTAGGAGTTTCCCTTTCTGTATTCTGTTGTCAATCAAAACCAAGTCTATGGAGAGGGGAGGGGGAGCAGAGAGGGAGAGCGAAAGACATGCTGACAATACAAGTCTATGGAGAGGGGAGGGGGAGCAGGAGCAGAGTGAGAGACACCGACAGATGTACTGCAGCCTCCTGGTGAGTGTTATATCTCACCGTGGTGCTGGATTCTAAGCTACGCTGCTCATATATATATATATATATATATATATATATATATATATATAATAGATAGAGATAGGAGAGCAGGATTCTCCTCTTCTGTGTGTGCAGTGTATAGAAGACATGATAGCAGTTAGGCTCCGTCAACTAGCTTTGAGACAACTAAGAATTAGAGGGAGAGCCTGCAGAGGGGAAAACTGCTAAAAGATGAAGAATACAAGTAATATAATGGCCAGAAATGGTGTTATTCCTCATGTACACACATATGACAGCTTATTCTGAAACGTCACCTGAAAAGTTGGCTACGCTGAGAAGACACAGGTTGCGACAGGGTCGGACTGGTCCACAAAAGTGCCAGAGGGTGTTTCTGACAGGTTCACATTAATGGGCCCTTACTACAACAGGGCACAACCGGGAACCAAAGGTTCAGTAGAGACAATAACTTTTACCTAATTAAAAACAAAGCTTAGAAAGAACTTACCGTAAACGTGGACATGCACGGGTTCTGTATGGAGGAAGAGTGGGCCCAAAGTACCCCAATCTGACACTGTGCTGTTGCAGTACTGATTCTGAAAATGAGTGGAGTAACTATAGGGGTGCAGAGCATGTGGTCACACCTGGTCCCTGGAGCAAAAGGGAGCCCAAAAGTTCCCTCTGCCCTAAGACTAGATCAATACTATAAATTGCAACGGATATCATTTTGGCTTTTGTCAAGCTGGTATATGTCATCACATACCGAGGAATCCCGCAAAAAATGTAGACCACATATATATACAGTATTTTTATTTTTTTTTAAAACATTGGAGCCTACGGTCATCTTATGCCACTGTACGCCTATACATTGGAGGCATCTTTTGGAGGTATAAGTCTGGAAACGCAGTGTGAATAGACCCTAACTGTACAGCAAAGAGCAGCAGACCACGTGGATTTTTCTTTTTTTACATTGGGGCCAATGTGTGTCCTATCTCACGGTTTGCTTATACGTTTTAGCCTTCAGTCGGAGATATACGTCAGAGAATACTCCCGGCGTATTTGGAAGGCTCAGACAGGACGTGAACAGACTTAGGCTCTATGCACACTGCACTGGCAGTATATACTGGTGGTATACGTCAGGAGGACATCTTCATGTTTGTACTTTTCATACAACCTCCTCCTATGTTTTACATTCTGTAAGCAGTATGGTTTCTCCCACCTCTGTGGTTATGATTACATATAATAAATCTCCTAAATGAGTCCAGCATAAATGCTTCGGGTTGCACAGTGCATCCTTCGTATTTGATTTCTACATCATATTTTCCTTTCTGGCTTCATATAAAACATCTCAGAAAACTTGGGCATGAAATGTGAAAAGAAAAAAAACCTGTTTTGCCATTCCTCTAATAACACGCAGAGTGCACAGTATGATAACTTTCTATTCTCGCCGACTTGCTAATTATCCTGATAATTCTGCTTAACACTAGGGTCGCTCTGCTTGCAACTGCAGAAAACCAATTACAGTAAGGTCAGGCCTTGTCTGTCGCTGCGCAGAAATACATGTTTATGAACTAGATTTTATTATGCTGGAAATATGGTGCGGACATATTTCTTTACACAGCATTAGTTGATGGAACACAAACCTAATGGATATTAAGTTTACGGTATGAAATAAATGTTCCGGTTGCTCTAGAAATATTTGTAGGCTTAATATAAATTCTAATATTTAATTGGTTCAGTTATGATTCCTATGGGAGATTGTTTCGATCACATTGGTTTTGATAGAGTCCATTTACGTATGTGTATAAAAATATCATATCCTATAACCCTCAGCCTTCTCTTTTCCAGGGTAAGTATATTTAGTCTAAGTTCCTTCATAGAAGGAATTTGTTTGGCCTTCTTTGGTCCTACTCCAGCTCTTTCATATCATTTTTATGAACTGGCGCCCAAAAATAGACTAGCATATTTAAGATACGGCCTCACTAGTGCTTTTTATAGGATTTTTTTTTTTTAATGCAAGATAATTTCATGTTAGCTTTAGGTGCAGAAGACTGGCATTGAGTGCCGTAATTTAATTTATGATTAATATTAACACCAAAATGCTTCTCACAGTAGTGAGCCACTTCCTGTATAAATGGAGTACATATATTTGTCCCTATAGTGTAAAGCTTTAGGGTCCTCCTACACAGTCCGACGTGGGCCGTGTAAAGGAGTGCACGATGAGACAGCACGTTGATTGGAACTCGTTTGCTCCTTTCACAAGGAGCTATGGTCAGTAATGGAGACGAGGGCTCGTTACTTCGATCACTTGTCCCCATACATTTCTATCATGTTGGCAGCATGATAGAAATGTGCTGCGGACAATGATAATATTTTAGGCTGCATAAACCATGCAATGAGCTGATGAATGAACGTTTGCTCGTTCATCCGCCAATCATTGCCCTTTTTGCACAGGGCAATGATCGGGAACAAGCGTTCTGTGAACGCTCATTTGCCCAAAAATTGGCCCATGTAAAAGGGCCTTTACACTCGTCAACATTGAACTTATCTGCCAATTAGGCTGCCCATTCAGCTACTTTATCAAGGACCCCTGGAGAGATAAGATATCCTGTCTAGGGTCATGTAACATGAAGGGAGCAGGGCTTTTATATAATCATTATAAGCTCCATGCTAGAAGGGTGGAAGCCATATGGAGTACTTGAGTAGGTATTCTCTCAAACATAAGTTTAATGTAGCAAGAAGAGTCAAGCCGACTATACACATTACATAAATCTTGGCTGAATAGTATCCTTCTTTCCCTATGATATCTGCCATTGGGGAACTGTTGGCCTGCCCCCATACACATTAGAAGAATGGCTAATCCAGCCAAAATCAGTAGGTTTGAATGTATGGACGACTTTACCTACGTCTCAAAAGATTAGAAGGTTCTAGAAACTGGTATATTTGCTAAAAAGGGTCAAATTTGGGTCACAAAGGAGGAATAATTTACTTGGCTCAGAGACAAATCACAAATGATGCCCGTCGAGTTATATATAGAAATAAATTAACCCCTTAAATGACTAATTAACCTCAATTCTGGTGCTGAAGATTTAGTCACCCTGCTCAGCCGGTTTTTTCATCATCGGTGATATACTCCGTTGCCTAACAGGGTCACCTTCCTATTGGTAGGAAGGGAACAAGATAGTGGGTCTATATAATGTGGTCCTCTAGACTGAACAGTATCTTAAGGGAACATCTAAAGGTACCTTATATAAAAACAACCCCTGCTCTATGCTGGTTTGTCTTAGGCCTTATTCAGACTAACCTATTTTACTTCCATGTGCTGTCTATTAAATAACGGACAGCACACGGACCCATGCAAATCAATGGGGCCATTCACACATGCGTGATTTTTCTCGCAGCATGTGTCCGTTGCGTGAAATTCACTGCATGTCCTATTGTAGTCCATTTTTTTCAGACCATGTCCCCCAATGAAGTCTATGGGTGCGTGAAAAACACGGATAGCATGTGGACGATATCAGCGTGTGGTAAGTGTTTCACACACCAGTTGCTAAAGAAATTGAGAAAAAAACCAACAAAAAAATAGGAACACGGATGTAACACGGAACTGAAATGCATGAAATATGCTCTTTTTTTTTTGGCGGATGCAAAACGGACAAGCTCTTCTGAATATGGCCTAAGACCCTCTTTTTTTGTGAGTAACAAGTTAGGCCTCATGCACATGACCGTAGCCATGTGCACGGCCGTGATTTTCGGGTCGGGTCGGCCGGCCGCGGAGTAACACCCGCGAGCCGCTCGCAAATCGCGGGCCATGCACATGGCCGCGTCCATTATTTTCTATGAGCCTGGACCGCAGAACACGGCCGTAATAAGACATGTCCGTTCTTTCTGCGGTCCGGGCTCTTGGGCCATGCACGGACCTTGGAAACCACGGTCGTGTGCATGGCCCCATAGGAATGAATGGGGCCGCAATTCTCCCCTGGATTTTCTGGGGAATTGCGGCCGCAAAAACACGTTTTTGTGCATGGGGCCTTAGGGTCACAGAACACACTTTTTGGATTCACGGCTCAGAATTTCGTGCACTGTTGTGATAATGATATTGTAAGACAAGTTTCTGCAAGCCCTTCCATCGTTACGAGTAGAGTTGCTTACCTCTTTGTATATCCTATTTGTGCCACCGGAGAATAGGCAGCAAAACAGCTGACATGTGAATGCTGGGCTTCTGTAACATATTTTGCTTTTCGGATCACATCTTAGTAACTTAATAATCAAAATGTTTCTTTACTTTTAAAACTTTCAGCAACGATTGAGTCCACAAAACTGTTCTCCGCACCTGCAGGGCATGGTATGTTTTCATGACGGAGGGTGGTAGAATATTTTTGATGATAAAACATGCATACAAAGAGACCCAGTAGATGAGAGTCATCACTATTCACTGCCCACGCACTGTAGGCTCCTCTGTTCTGTACCTCCTGCTGCTCGTCATTGGAAAAGCAGAGCTAGTTATGTACCGGCAGGCAGAACAGGAACACACGCTAAATATTTCTGTTAATTCACCATTTCTCAGCTCTGCCATGCAAAACATAACCCATTGTAACATATTTTGTTTTCACTGTCGTTGTACCCGTAAATATAGAAAAAAAAACTAACAAATCTACACCCAACTATATGAATTTGATCGTTCTCAGTGCAGAATTAAGGCCCCATGCACACAACCGTAAAAATCGTCCGTAATTACGGCCGAGTGATTGGTGCCATGACTAAGGACAGGTGATCTGTCGGAAACGCGTAAGCTTACTGCTGAGACAACCACACTTACTCCTAGTGGATTTTACTTTTGTCTGAAATAAAGTTGGAATATTACTTCCTTTTAACAAAAGAGCGCTGGATCAAATTCTTCCGTTTCTGCTGTGTTTGTACCGTGTGCCGCCACGTGGATCCGTGCGCTGTCCAAATCTGGACATACATACTGGTGAGCTGGAGGAATCCTATATTTTTTTTATAAATCTTTGTATTGGGACCTTGTATACACCTTCGGATACATAAAATAAAAAGGGACGCTACAATACTCATTAGTATGGTTCAGATTTGTAGGTAGGGGGTACAATAATTTTTGTGAAAGATCAGATCTGAAGGTAATTTATTTGTAACATGAAGCTGGGGGACCCTGCTAAGTAGTGAGTTGCCTTGCAGCACTGGGGTCTTGCATTTGAATCTGACCAAGGACAACATCTGCATGTCGTTTGGATGTCCTCTCCGTGTTCCCGGAGGCTTCTTCCGGGTACTCCGGTTTCCTGCCACACTCCAAAAACATACTGAAAGGTTAATTGGTTTCCTATGAAATGTGCCCTTGTGTTTGTGCCTGAGATATGGAAATTAGATTGTGAGCACCACTGGGGACAGGGGCAGATGTGAATGGTAACAATCTCCGTAGAGCGCTGCAGAATATGTTGGCGACATATAAGCAAAAGAAAATAAATAAAATTGTGACTGGTTATTGGGAGCAGTTTTATTCCCCTCTTCAATAAGGCTATGTTCACACGCAAACTCAAAAACGTCTGAAAATACGGAGCAGTTTTCAAGGGAAAACAGCTCCTGATTTTCAGAAGGTTTTTAAGCCACTCGCGTTTTTTACGGCCGTTTTTGGAGCTGTTTTCTATAGAGTCTATGAAAAACGGCTCCAAAAACGTCCCAAGAAGTGACATGCACACAGTGTTTTCAGACGGGCATTTTACGCCTCGAATTACGCCTGAAAAAACGGCTCCATTATGCCGACAAGCAATGGGCAGATGTTTGTCGCCATAATGGAGCCGTTTTTTCAGGCGTAATTTGAGGCGTAAAATGCCCGTCTGAAAAGACTGTGTGTGAACATACCCTTATTATTGCAAAGTGGAAGCGTTTAGGAACAACAGCAACTCAGCCATGAAGTGGAGACCATGTAAAGTTACACCAAGTGCGGGGTGCATAGTGCACAAAAGTCGCCAACGTTCTGCTGACTCAATAGCAGTTTATCATTGACTCTATAGAAAAAAGCTCCAAAAACGGCCGTAAAAAATGACCCAAAAATCGCGAGCGGCTTAAAAAACGTCTGAAAATCAGGAGCTGTTTTCCCTTGAAAACAGCTCCGTATTTTCAGATGTTTTTGACTCGGTGTGTGAACATACCCTAACACACAGTTTTTGGCAAGAATAAATCTTTCTAAAAAGTCCCTGCGCCTTATAGTCGTTAGTCAAGGGATCCGGCAGCGCCGGGCCCCCTGACAGCTTCTTACTTAATCCCTTCCCAACCCATGACCCCTAAACCCCAATCTATCTTACCCGGCTCCGCTGTCTTCCTGGTTAGGTGGTCGGGAGTTACGGAAACAGCCGAGTGTACTCTGAGCTATGCTGTTTCCGTAACTCCCATGGAAGTGAATGGGAGTTACGGAAACAGCGTAGCACCGCGAGCTAAGCTGTTTCCAGAATTCTAATAGAACTGAATAGCAGTTACGAAAACAGCGTAGCATGCTACACTCCTTCTGTAACTGTCATTCACTACTATGGGAGTTACGGAAACAGCGTAGCTCAGCGATTTACGCTGTTTCTGTAACTCATCCATGTATTGTACCAGGGATCTAATGGTCCCCTAGGGGAAATAATAAAATGTGTAAAAAAATGTTTTTTTTTTCTCCCAGCACAATGTAAAAAATTTATTTTACATTTAAAAAAATTGGTACCGCTGGGTCCTTAAAAGTCCGAACTATTACAATATAGCATTATTTGACTCGGACGGTGAACGGTGTAAAAAAAAATGAAAACCCCAGAATCTTTGTTTTTTTTTGTCACCATAGCGCTAAAAAGAATGAACTAAAAAGTGCTAAAAAAAAAATCGTATGTACCAAAAAATGGTGCTAATAAAAACTACAGCTCGCCCCGCAAAAAATAAGCCCTCACACGATGAAAAAATATAAAAAAAAGTTATGGCTCTCAGAATGTGGTGACACCGAACAAATTATTTTTTTAACCAATAATTTTTCTTTGTAAAGGTAGTAGAATATGAAATTTTTTCCTATTTTCTGTTGTCTAAAAGCTGGGTACGTTTTATAGTCCGAAAAATACGGTATTTTATTCTATTCGGTTGTTTTAGACTTTGCTACACAGGTAAGAGAAGTAGTAACCATGATGCCCATAGCAAAATTTGGACCAACTACACCATGACTACCTTCAGTAACATGTTAAGAATATGAAAAGCTTACATTAATGCAAAGTAATTTTACTGTACAGGGATAATGCAGACACTGATGTCACAGCATAGAGATAATACACACCGTGATGTCACAGCATACAGATAATACACACTGTGATGTCACAGCATAGAGATAATACACACAGTGATGTCACAGCATACACATAATACAAATGGTTATGTCACAGAAAAGTGACAATTAGCTAAGTGAAATTACAGAATAGGGATCATCTGTACAGTGTTTTTTACAGTACAAAGATAATGCACAAAGTGATGTCACCATACTGAGATTAGGCACACAGTGACATCACAGCATCGAGATAAAACACTCGGCAATGAGCTCAAGGACTCCAAAGTGAGGTCAAAACACAAAAATAATGTACACTGTGATGCCACAATAGGGGACTAATGCACACGATTATATATCATGTATACAAAATGTCACCATGCACATGGTTACATCACAGCACAAAAACTGATGTCATAGTGCAGTAATGTAGAACAACCTAAAAACACAAAAAGCACAGAGAACATAACACCCTAATTAAATATAAGGATATAAGTCTACCACGTATCGTCAAAAAATATAAATCCTTATTGGTAATAAATAACAGTACATGGTAACACATAGATGTATATAGATAGACTGAATAAAAAACAGGTCATATACGGAGAACAGCATTAGTGTTGTATAGATGAAATAACACCCAGGGGTAAACAGAACAAGCCATCTCAACCAGAACGTCCCATACTCTACCTCACCATAATATACAAAGCATTAATAACTGGACTAAAATGGCCAGATAGCCAGATGAATACTATAGGTACGTGAAAATAAATAATGAGGTGTGCAAAAAGCCAGACCTAAATACAGCACTGATCAAGCACTGGTTAACTAAAGTGAAGTAAATCATCAAAAATAATTAACCGTACCTAAAGACATGGTAGAGGGAGAAGGGCACGTCAGGAGATGTGGCACAGAAAAAAAACGCATTGATGCGCGTTTCGCCTAGACCGGCTTCGTCAGGAGGCTCTAATGTTACAGCACGAGGATATTGCAGCAGTAGAGGGATACACATAGCAGGGGCTCAGCAATTCACCATGGGTTTCCATTCATTTTGTTCTTCCATCAATCATAGCCATCACAAACTGCACCTTACCTCTGTGTGGGGATGGGCCCCCTTAAGGCGTTCATAAGAACGCTCGTTCTCGATCATTGCCCTGTGTAATAAGGGCAACGATCAGCCGTTGAATGAGCAAATGCTCATTCATTGGCTGATCTGCTCTTTTATGCAGAATTAAAAATCATCGTTGGCGGCAGCAAATCAGAAAAATGCGCTGCCGACATAATACAAATGTATAGGGACGAGCGATCATAGTAACGAGTGCTTATCCCGATAGCCAATCATTGCTCCGTGTGATAGAAGCTAATGAGCGACGATCAACGAGCTGTCTCGTTGATCGGCGCTCATTTACACGGCCCATGTAACAGTACCCTTAGTTGTTGGACCCCAAAGCAGCGGCTACCCTAGTAGTTACAGCCATGGTTTCCGAGTGCACTGCAGACAATACAGATATATGTCAGTCATGGTCTAAGAAGGGCTTGGCCACATCCTCAAAACATTTTTGGGGAGCGGGGTACTTTACATTGAGTTTTTTTTACACTCTTGACAATTGGAATTTTGCCAGAGCTAAAGCCCATAGCAAGTTACCAGTGCAGTACGGCTACCTAATTAACTTTTTTCTTTAACTCTTGCTTTGCCGGAGTCTCAGGGGCATGTGATGTGAATGATCTGTGGTATAAATAGAAATACGCTATTGTTCTTGCTGTAGGTTTACTCAGACCTGTGGGATTAGATGAGTGACTGGCTGCCTCAGCTGAAAGAAAAGGTTAGGAGTCTCTGATTTAGCATGAATGGTTGGCATTGTTGGGAGCGCCAGACATGATGCTTAATTAGAATATAGTGTTTGTGCGAGGCTATGTAATTAAACCAGGGGGACTCTACACCTTGTTGTTTTCCATTCATTAATGCTCATTTAAGCTCGTTTCACTTAAAAGTGATGGGTCCAGGAGACTCGTGAATAATTTTATCCAATGGAAAGGGTCACTATTCAAAGACACAGTAGGGTTTAATGCATAAACAAAACAGCAGGGACAAGAAACGCAGGCTATAATCCTTTTATAATACATCTGGATAAGTAGATTTCAGGGACCTTATGGGGAAAATTGTGCCAATTTATTGAACACCCGCATACACGTACAGTTAAAGTAATGGTAAAAGTAGCGTACAACAGGCTACAGCATATGCGAGCAGAGAAATAGCCAGCGACTTTATATTTAACTGTTGCACTGCCAAATCAAGCATTTTCAGTCCTATAAAATAATCATATTAAAGCCGAACTCCACCCAAAAATTTAGTCCTGACAGGTCTGCTTTAGTAAATGCTTCTATTCCCCATAAAATAATATTTTCTCAGCAGCTTTACTTATAACGCTGCTTTGTGCTGTCCCTCTGTAATTCCTCCTGGAATTATATGAATAAATTGACAAACGGGTGTTTACCATTTTCCTTGTCAATAAGGTGTGTCCCTAAACAGTCCGACACCGTCAGCATGGATTGGCTAGTGTTGGACTTTGCAAGGACACGCCCAAGTAGTTAATTTATTCATACATGTCCAAGAGGGATAACAGAGGAACTGTACAATGCGGAGTTTTAATAAAAGGAGCTCCGGCATTGCTATTTTATGGCTAAAATAGACATGTCAGGAGAGCTGACAGATCCTCTTTATCCTTAGTATCCCACCCCTCTAGGGGTCCAGAAAGCGGAGATATGGGGAACGATTTGATGAGATCCTCATACTGTAGTTGTTTTGTCTGTACCTTTTGTCTGTTCCTGCTTGTGACATTGAGGAAAGGCAATATTAGGCTAGGTCTTTAACAGCAATATAACGAGCCGCAATTATCGTAATTTCTAATCACGGCGTTAGTCTATGTGGATCAGATGAAAAAGAATGTGTACATGCTGTTTCATGCTCCTGCGATTTTAGGCATCGTCCTGCAAACAAGTCCTGAAAAATGTATGTTAAATTGCATGAAAAGGAACATTGGATTAAAACGTCTCACAATTTGGACTTAACATTTTGGTAAGTATGGTCCAGGCCTAAGGAATTCATAGGCTGCATTGACATCTCAGAAAAACACATTGCAACAGCACTCTGCGAATGCCTTAAGGGCTTGTCCACACGTAGTGGAATTGCTGCGTATTTTCCGTCCGGAATTGCGAACGGAAAATACGCAGCAGAATACAGTAGCAGCAAAGTGGGTGAGATGTAACCAGAAATTGACCTGCAGTGCTTATTTTTTGGACCGCAGCATGTCAGTCCCTGCTGCGGAAAGTGGACTGAATTGCTGCGTTTTACCGAGGAGATGTCACCATATCCCAGCATTGAGAAAGACGGTCAAAAACGCAGGAAACGGTGCATTTTTGCCGCAGCGGAAAGTCTGTTACTTTCAACGGAATTGCTGCCGAAATTATTCCGTTACGCAATACTGCTCAGTTTACTTATAAATGTGGGGTTCTTAGCTCACATTCGATCAAATTGTGTGAGCCCACCTGCCACGACCAGGCAACCTCTTCTAAGTGGGTCCCAAACCAAAAAAGACAGTGACATCATGAGCTCCTTTATTTTGAAAGCTGGTACAACCCCCCCAAATGGATAAATACACAATATATTTCTATAGTACGCGGTCTCTTTAAAAAGCGATAGAACGACGTGTACTGTGAATCATTTCTCCCAGACATAACATTCCATTAATAGGAGTAATTTCAGATTACAGGCTAATTATGTGTGTGGGAGGGGGGGGGTTACGGCTCATCATGTCAACCCTTATATAATTATTATATGTCTGTAGAAGACTCGGTGTGACTGTCACCAATATAGAGCATTTTTGTCTAACGGAAAACATAGGTTTAGCTAAAAGTGTCCATTAAGGAATCCATAGCGACCGTACGCCTCGGACAGTCTCCCGCGGAGAGCTTACAAAAATATCATTTTGCTACAATTACCCTGTCGAGTAGTTAGTAATCAGAATCTACACTTAGGAGCAGAACTGCATTATATTACTGAAAGCACAACAGCTGCCCAGCTCCGTCTCCGCAGTCTGACGGATTTGGTGGGCTACCACCGGAAGCGACTTTGTTGGTGCACAGCGCTGATATAAACACACATTGTAGCTTTACAATTCCACTTTGTAAAATCACTGACGTTATTATATTTCTGCGTGAATAGGGACCACTCTAAACAGGATCGGTAGGAGAGGGAAATTTAAAGAGGACACAATTGCGTTGGCCGTTATCAACGAGGAAACGTGTGCGAGGCGATTGTAGAATGAAATACAAAAGAAATAATATTCAGTAACCTTAATTTGTCTATTTTTAATAAAAAGAAAAAGGGTTATTTGTATGGTAATTCTCTATGTCTGATGTCAGAACCTGATGATTATACAGAGATAAGTGGTGTTACCTAGGCGCTGCTTATCTCTTCTTGCAGAAGCGGTATGTCACTGATCACTTTCATGGAAAGTTCCTTCTAACGTGTCAACCACTGACTGACATGTAGTGCTGCCTATGTAAGCCCGCTTTCAGACTGCTGTAATGCGGGAGGCGTTTTAGCATCCTTATTTTGGCCGCATCACGCGGACCTCCGAAGGTTTCATCTGAATTGAACTTACAAAACATTCTATGTTGATCTAGGTTCAGTGAAGTTCAACTGCGGAAGGTCCGGTGTTGCAGCCATAACCCGATGGCCTTAGAAGAGGTTCTTCAGCAGCTGCAGAATGTATTTTATCTTTAAAAAAAAGTCTACAGTATAAGGATAAAGGTGTTTCATATCCATTGATCAATCAATGGTGGACAGGAAGCTCTCCCTTACTCTTCATAAAGAGGTTCTGCAGCAGCTGATTGGGTATTATAAGGCTCTGTTCACACTAGTGTCCTGACTTACATTTATAATGCAGCTATGACCACTGTGGAAGATCTATTTTTAAATATCCTGGAAAGCCCTGAACACCAGTGTGAACAGAGCCTTAGAAATAATGTATCCCTTACTATGAATTATAAAGAATGTTATGCCAGTCGCGCAAGACCGATGTGCCACTTGGGCCGTTTTTAACGTGATGTGAGTGGCACCCATCATGTCCTATCTTTCCACGGATCAATGACGGGACTCGGCCGGCGCAGACAGTCATGTGGATGAGGCATTAGAAGTCTCCTGGGCCTTGTGCTGTTATGGGGTCACAGAGCTCCGATGACTTCTAATATGCTGACTTGCGCACATGTATGCCATATAGTCGCTCATAGGCTACTATTGTTATAACAATGTAAAATAAAGTACACCGCGCAGTGTACATTTTTATTTTGGTGGACGACACGAAAGCGCAGCTGGCCATGCTTTCCTATACAGAAAAAAAAGTATGTCAATGTATACCAGTCAGGTATGCCAAAACTTCCAAAAGGGCCATATTTTAGCGTCCGTTGAGCCAGAGTCTATGGACCCGTTCTCTGTATGTGCCAGTAGCATCACCCTGTGATTATATCGGACGTACACTGCAAACACAGTGTCAACGTAGCCTAATATTGTTGCCATTTATCTAATGTCTATGGCCAATTTTAGGTAGGATTGTGCAGGTTTCCTGTGTACAGAAAGCAGTGGATTGTGGGAGCTCAAATTCAACATTTTACACAGGTTTTTATTGTAACATTTGGTAAATTGAACATCTCAATAATGTTAATAGGGGCAGAGCTGTAACAATGTATCAGATAGGAAGGGATTGTGTATTTGATAAATGACTAAACAGCTACACGGGTAAACTAGGCAGAACATAACATTGTGGGTGTTTATGGATTTTGGGTAGAGTTACCCTTTAAGTCAATAGTATTGCTTTTCTTTTAGGCACAAGTCACTATCTAGCACAGCGGATTTTCCCCTATTGACTTTTTTTTCTGTTATTTAAGCAGAGAGAAGACATCAGCTGCTTCTGGAATATGTCGGCAGCGAACTGGAGGGTCGGCCAAAACTCGCAAGACTTCAACTAGTAACAGAGATCATCCCAAGTCTACATAGATCCTGTATCCAGTACTGATCCCAACTGTTATAGCTTCTTAAGTCGGCCATTGTTCTGTTGTATCTACACGCGTTCACACTGGTTGGTTTTATTGTCAGTTTTTTTCTCATTTAATTAAAAAGGCAAACATAATGATGTGTTTCTTTATTTAAAAAAAAAGCTGAACTCATGGATACAAATGCATCAAGCATCAGAAGCCAGAAAAGATTAAGCCCCACCCATTAGACTTCTTTAGGCAAAGGCTGCACGGTGACATGAAGTTACAAAAGTATCAAACTTAAAATGCATTTTTTTCCTCAATTTATTGCCCGTAGGAAACAAAGTTGCAATCAACTGCGATTATTACAAAAATAGTTGCAAGGTCACGTATCGTTTCCTTTTCCCGAGAAAACAACTAAAGGATTGTTTGCTCACAAAGAGAAGCGGCATACATGAAAAAGTGGCTTGGAAAATAGCTGGAAGAGACAATAAACCTTCCCTCTATCTTATCTTTATTAATCGAGCAATCAAATGTTAATTATTAGAACCTCGGAGCGGTCAATTAAAGGGGTAGTCTCGCAACAAGAACTCCTCTACACAGGCCATGGAATTGATAGAAAGGGATCCCGTTCTGGCAGACCTGACAGCTCCATGTATTAAAGGAGTTGTCTCACGACATGTGGCATAAATATCTGATAGTTGCGGGTGCCACCTCTGGGGCTCATACCTAACTCGAGAACTGGGTTCGCCCAACCCTCTTCCTACCTGGTGAGACGGCCGTTCACTTTTATGGGAGTTATAGAAACAGCGTAGCAAATTGAGCTATGTTGTTTCCCTAGGCCCGGCCACCTCTTCACAAAGTTACTGACCTGCGTCTGGCACCCAGCGGCCACCTTAACTGGTGGGGAAAGTGTCAGGGGACCCCCATTCTCGATATAGATGAGGGCACTGTTATGTGGCACTGTGTATTCGGCTGCATGGCTGGTTTAATACAAAATCGAGCCCTGGGCAACAAGCAATGTAGGACCCCATGGCTTGCTTTAGAAAGTTTTTCTTATAATATCAGCCACGTAACACCGCCGTACCATGCCAAGATTATAATACTCTATACAGCCCACATAATACCACCATACAGTGCCAAGATCATACTGCCATATAGAATCCACATGATACCATTATGTAGTGCCCAAATATGCAGTATACAAATAATACTCCCTTAAAGAGCCCACATAATACCGCCATATCGTCCTCACGATGAATAATACTGGGTGGTTTTAGTTTGTCCTTGAAATTCCCGACCTGGAGGGCCCCCGCTCAAGGAAATGTAAGTCCTGAGCAATTGCCCAGTTTGCCACCCCCTAAACCATCCCTGCCTGGCTGATGAATGGCCAATTATTTGGGTGCTAAATGACAATCGCTCTGTCTAGGCCAGGCTCCGAACTAGCTACACAGGGAACATTGGCCCAGAGTATACAAATACAAAAACTGATAAAAATATAGTGTAAAGCACATTATATATAGATTACAACCACAGCCTCTTCATCACGAGCAGGGCAACCCATGTTTAGTGTGAAGATCAATCTATGACCTGAGAACTAATTAAAATAATCTAATTGAATTTGCGCCGTTCCAGCTTCTTCTCTGATGAAGAATATTGTAGCGTAATTACAATAGGATGTAACATATGACACAAGTCCCGCAGAAACACAAATAGTTGAGGATCTCAGGAATTTTACTGTTAACTCTTAAGCCGTAGGGGAAGAAAAAAAAAAAGAACGACTAATTTACGTTCCCTGACAGTCTCTGCGTATCGGGTCTCCCGCGAGAGTCTTTAATTGCTCTGTAAACTTCAGACTTAAGTATTCCTCAACATCAAGAGTCAAGTTGGTGTTGAAAATGTGAAAAAAAAGTGCGGTTGACATGTTTATTAAATAGTTTTAACCACAAAGGAGGGGAAGGCTGAGATCTTACATATCAATGAATTTGCAGGCGAAATGTAACCGCGGTACTCGTGGAGTAAAATAAATAAATATAAAAATGAACCACACAGGCCATCCTGACACGATCATCACATATCAACTTAATTAGGCGATCCCGCATAAATTAATTTACATTTCAATTAATGTCCTTAGCAACAAAATGCTGCCTTAATAGGGTAATTGGATGCTAGGGAGTGCGGATAGACGGAAACAGTCGTTTCTTAGGAAGAATTCCGAATATTTTTTTTTGTTCTCTGCATTACTATAAATTACCTAAATAATGATTGTTCGTTTGGGCAGGTCCTTGCTCCCTTCTGGGTCTAATTATAAAGACTTAGTACCTCATTAAGCAAAATGGTTTTGGAGTCACAGGAAAACATTACTCTAGTTGAGAGTCATTAGTTTTTACAAAAGAGGGAATTCTGCAGAATCGGACACATTAAGTGCTATGGAAGGGAAATTCAACAGCCGGAATTATTGTTGAGGGTCTTTAGACAATGGAAAATAAAATTATTCCCTAATTCTGGCCATGCATCTACCATATGAATTCTATGAAACTCAGCGCTGCCTTAACTAGATAATAGTGATTTACAATGAAAGAAACTCGACCATAGAACGTCATTATGCTCCTTATAATCTGGTTTTATCACATGCATTAAAATCAAGAGCATAAATTAGGGCGTATTTTCAGAGGTAGGAACAAAAACTGTTTAGGGTCTGTGTCTCTGGGTGTACAATAAAGCTGCTTCATATGTTTGTTGAAAACCCCACGTCTTATTCTTCTTTTCATGCATCTACGGGTATGTACCATGCGGTCACTGGAAATTATGGGAAGTCAGCTACTTCCTCCCTCGGTCACCATAGGCTTATATGTTGAAAGCTCTGTTAAATCAGACACATCCTTGATGGACAAGTAGACATTTGGTCACTGAACCCAAACCATTTTTTACATTCTACAGATTCAATGTCTGTGACAGAGAAATAAGCACCATGAGAGCTAATATGGCTGACAATGTTAGTTGTCAGATAGCTATAGTACTTGCTGTCCCAGAAAGTGATGGTAGTAGAAGGCTTGAACACAAATAGCTGCGTTTATAAAGTTGACCATAGATATGAGATTTAAAGGGAATGGGTCAACAGAAAAGGAACTATGGTTTAAATAAAGTTTTTTGTCCAAAATTCTTTTTACCAATTTTTATTTTTTTAAATATCCATACCATTACCTTTATTCAAATATAATCCTAAAATCTTGCAGTTTTCACTACGGCCACTGAGCCTCACAATAGACTGACACTTCCTGTTCTGTAGCGATCACATCACTTCTCAGTAGTCATCTCATTATCATCAAAGAAAGGATTACAATGGCAGGTAACACCTATATATAGATAACACAGCATCCACCATTCACAATAGACTGACTCTTCCTGTTCTGTAGCAATCACTTCTCAGTAGTCCTCTCATTAACATCACAGAAAAGATTACACTGACAGGTAACACATATATAGATAACACAGGATCCATCATTGACAATAGGTGATAGACACAGCTCCCCTCCCCCTCCTCCCTGCACAATGACCTCTGCACAGGTCATAGAGCATGCCTAGAAAACACTCATGTAGAACTCAAACAAACCTCTCCAGTTAACAGGTTCCTACAGTTCATTTGGCTGCTGTAAAGCATCTCTGAGGGTATGTGCACACACACTAATTACGTCCGTAATTGACGGACGTATTTCGGCTGCAAGTACCGGACCGAACACAGTGCAGGGAGCCGGGCTCCTAGCATCATAGTTATATACGATGCTAGGAGTCCCTGCCTCTCTGCAGGACAACTGTCCCGTACTGTAATCATGTTTTCAGTACGGGACAGTAGTTCCACGGAGAGGCAGGGACTCCTAGCATCGTACATAACTATGATGCTAGGAGCCCGGCTCCCTGCACTGTGTTCGGTCCACTACTTGCGGCCGAAATACGTCCGTCAATTACGGACGTAATTAGTGTGTGTGCACATACCCTAAATATTAAAGCGGTTGTCCAGGTTGGGACTGTTTTTTTTTTTTTTTACTGAAAACCCTATCCACAGGATAGGTCATCAATATATGATTGGTAGGGGTCCAACACCAGCACCCCACACTGATCAGCTGTTCTGGATGCCTCTGGAAACTATGCAGGGGTCGGTGCCAAAAGCTGAAGGCTCTGACCACTGTATAGCGGTCATGCTGGGTTAATGCAGCTCTGCTCTTATTCACTATCCACCCGCCCCCAAACTGGACAACCCCTTTAAGGAATGATGGCTGCCCCCATAATCATGTACAGAACATTAAAAAAAAAAGTCTACAATCAGAAAATAAAAGTGAACTAGAAAAAAAAAAAGAATATATGTATCAGTATCTGGTTTAAATTATTAAATAAAATAAAAAAATATGCAATATATTCCCTTTAAATGCATGCATGACTGATGGGTCCGTATTTGGGACCTCCTTACTGTCCAGAGTATTTCTCATGACTGGATGATACGGAAGCCCATGGATATCAGTGACCGCCATGAATCATTTTTCTAAGTAGTCACAGTGCAGATTTCTCTGCAGCATGACTCCCCACAGTCAGCATGTCAAGGCGGGGGATTTAATTTGACCATGATTTATGAAGAGAATGTTCAATGTGAAATCAAATAGGAGAAATCTTGTGTGATCTTGCTGTATCTCAGGGCTATTTACAAAATAATAAAAAAGGATAGAGACAGGGTTAGGCCCCAGACACGAGTGTTGAAAAAACGCACAGCACACGGACCCATTGATTTCAACGGGGCCATTCACACATGCGGGATTTGTCATGCAGCAAGAGTCCGCTGCATGAAACTCACTGCATGTCCTATATTGGTGCACCTGTGCGTCCATTGGGTGCGTGAAAACCACGCACCGCACACGGATGCACATGCGTGTGCGGTGTGTGATTAGCACATCAATTCAGTTGAAAATTCTAAAAAAAAAAAACTGATGCACTGATGCATAACACAACATACACGGACCCGATTCACGCGCGTAAATCGGATACGCTCGTGTGAATAAGGCCTTAGACTGGCCCAATAGAGTACATAGGATAATCCAGTGCGTCCAGTTTCTGACACAGAAATGGGCCCTTCATACAACAGTGCCCCAATGGTCCAGCAGAAAACCCCATTTGGAGGTGACTTTGGGGCCAATCTCTTGCCTGTATGGAATGATCCACAAATAACCTCTAAGGGTATGTGCACTCGCTAGCTACCTTTTACGTCTGAAAAGACAGACTGTTTTCAGGAGAAAACAGCTGCGTCGTTTCAGACGTAAAAGCTCCTCCTCGCATTATGCGAGGCGTCTTTGACGCTTGTAAATCTTGAGCTGCTCTTCATTGACTTCAATGAAGAACGGCTCAAATTACGTTGCAAAGAAGTGTCCTGCATATAATGTATATAAATGTCCTGCACTTCTTTGCCGAGGCAGTCATTTTACGCGTCGTCCTTTGACAGCTGTCAAACGTCGACGCGTAAATGACAGGTCGACGGCACAGTACGTCGGCAAACCCATTCAAATGAATGGGCAGATGTTTGCCGACGTATTGTAGCCCTATTTTCAGGCGTAAAAAGAGGCATAATACGCCTCGTTTACGTCTGAAAATAGGTCGTGTGAACCCAGCCTAAGACCTTATTGAGGATATGTGTACGATGCAACTACCTGCACATGTTCTGTATAGATGGAGGGTGACCCCTCAGCATCATTTCCTCTGGTAGACCCGAGGAACGGAGGCTGAAAAAAAAAAGTAATTAAAAAAAAAAAAGACCGTTCACCAAAATTTTCCGAACAAACCGTCAAGACACGGGGAGAATCCGTTGTAATTGAGCTCTCCTATACGTAGATCACAGACGTGTGTCCTTATTTCTGAAGGGCAGAAAGTGACTTTTTCCATTTTACTCCCAATGCATATATTTTTCAGCCGCACTGAAATGACTGGAATAAATGAAGCAATGATATCACTTTCATCAGTGTCCAGGGACAATTTCTCTTCTCTAAGTGTCTCTTTGATGGCTGCATTCCTTCCATAAATGCTCTAGCAATAAACCAATGCCTTTTTCATCTCTGCTATTATCACCTATTCAGTAGGTGAAACTTTCATATCTTACAGCCTGAACGCAATGAAAAGATCCTAAAGGAATAGCACATTTAGTACTTGTAGAAATTAAAGGGAAAGTGCACTTTTGAAAGCTATTAGGTAACAGCACCAGTGACCAGGTAAAATAGAGCAGTCGCTGCTTAAATTCAGAAATATAGTGTTATTATTGAATTGGGGTGATTCTACCAATCACATTTATCACCTATCCACTGGATAGGTGATAAATGTATAATGGCTGGAGGCCCCTCTGCTAGGACCCCTCTGATGACTAGAATGGGACCCCTCTGATGACTAGAATGGGGGTTTCAAGTTTGAGCTGCCTTTAACTATGAATTGAGCGTCAGCAGAAATGCTCGACGACGCTGCTCTCAAACTCCTCTTCACCACGGTGGTGCAGGTGAATAGGAACGGGGCATTCAGCAGCCCCCTTCTAGTGATCGTTGGGGTCCCAGCGATCATACATTTCACACACCTATCCTATGTATAGAGGGCACTGTGGCACTATCTAAAAAGGGGCTGCCCAATCTTCACATTCGTGTGTCTGCCAAACGCTGCCAACTGAGCCGCCATACTGCATTTAGCGACACTTAAACTGGCAAATTTACGGTAAGTTTAAACCGAACTGTATTATTATAGTAATGTAATGTAGTATTATTGTAATGTAATATTGTTATAGTAATGTAGTATTATAGTAATGTAGTATTTTTATAGTAGCTAGAATAACGAATTGATTAAAAATAATTTTGTATTTTATCAAATTTGAAAGTAATATGGTCCATCAACTTCACATTTTTTCTATGTGCGTCCCATTTACCCGGCCGAGTTTGAAACCCCTGTACTACATAGAGACTTTCCAAAGCAACACTGATTAATTTTAACTATTGAGTGACAGCTGCAATCCACAAGATTGGATGCAACTCAATGTATTGCTTTGTACTGTAGCAGTTAAAATTGAATTGTTGCATTACAAAAAGTCTCGATACTGGTCAGGTCTCATTCATACATTTTCAAGAGGAATACTAGAGGAACATTATAACACAGAGTTTTAAGTAAAGTTGCTCCAGAATTGTTGTCTGATGGGCAATACAAGGATTTACTATAATAGACACGTGAGGAGAGGTGACAGATCCTCTTTACAATCAGAGAAGACGTCACCTGCGAGACACAGGATTTAGACGTTCTCTCTCCTTTTCTTCCCCATCTATCCCAGACCGTTATGACTATTTCTTCTGACCACAGCAAAAGTTTGCTACCCAGACATTTTTTGCCCCTCGCTTCTGCATCAATCTCCAGCCTCTACAGCTGCACAGGTAAATCCGGACTAGAAACCAGACCCCTTTAATAATAAGACCCCAGACCAGACCCTCTAAATTTATAAGACCTCAGATCCCTTAAATAATTAAACCCCTAAATTGATCAGCACCCAGACCAGACCCCCTAAATTAATAAGGCCCCAGACAAATCCCCTTAAAAAAAAAAATCAGGCCCCAGACCTTTAAATTTATTAGAACCCAGAGCAGACCACATCAATTTATTAGACTCCAGTTCAGAATCCCTAAATGTATTAGACCCCAGACCAGACCCTCTAAATTTCTCCAGAACGGCATAGCCTACACAGCTAATTCAAAGTGACCCAAGGTCTGTGCAGCAGCGCCTATAAGATGGTGCACCAGGCTGAGAAGAGACTTTGACAGATGCATTCCAATGGGAGAGGAGGTTGAAAGGGTTCCCCGGGTATTATATATTGATGGCCTATCCTTAGGATGGTTACCAATATCAGATCTGTGGGGGTCTGACTTCCGGCACCCCCACTGATAAGCTGATAAACTTTTCCCAGTTTACAGGTGTTTCCATAGCGGCCGTGCCTGGGATTGCAGTTCCAGTCCTATTCAAGTGAACGGGGCTGAGCTGCAATCCCAGACACAGCCGCTACGGAATCGTACAGTGCTGTGCCTGATAAACACTGAAGAGGCCACGCCGCCGAACGCCGTGGCCCCTTCAGTCAGTTGATCAGTGGGGGTGCCTGGAGTCTGACCCCCACCGATATGATATTGATGACCGATCATAAGGATAGTCCATCAATATAAAAATGCCTGGACAACCCCTTTAAGAACAAGTCATTTTAAAGTAGGAAACCTGTAGGATTTCAAAAATATCCCATGACAACCCTTAAAAAGTAATTGCAATTTCATCGAACTTTTGATATATCATAGGGGCATACAGTATCAAAAGTTTGGATCCGTGGGGGTCCGGCTAATGAGACCCCCACCATTTCCTGAAACAAAGGTGCAGAAGCGCTTAGCTGAGTGCCCTAATCCTTCAGCTGTGATCAGCGCTTATCATCGGGCTGAAGACGGCTTACATAGACATTCTATGTGAGACGTCTTCAGCATGACAAGGAGCGCTGATCACAGCTGAAGGAGCAGGGAACTCAGCTAAGCGCTTCTGCACCTTTGTTTCAGGAAACGGTGGGGGTCTGAGCACCCGGACCCCCACTGATCCAAACTTCTGATAGGTCTCTTTGATATATCAAAAGTTTGCTGAAATTGCAGTTCCTATTTCAGGGTATGTTCACACGCAGTAGCAAAATACGTCTGAAATTACGGAGCTGTTTTCAGGCAAAAACAGCTCCTGAATTTCAGACGTAATTGCTCGTACTCGCGTTTTTCGCAGCGTCCATTCCGGACGTAATTGGAGCTGTTTTTCACTGGAGTCAATGAAAAACTGCTCCAATTACGTCCCAAGAAGTGACCTGCACTTCTTTTTCGCGGGCGTCTTTTTTACGCGCTGTCTTTTGACAGCGACGCGTAAAATGACAGCTCGTCGGCACAGTACATCGTAAAAACCCATTGCAAGCAATGGGCAGATGTTTGCCGGCGGTTTAGAACCGTTTTTTCAGACGTAAATCGAGGGGAACCAGTGGAAAGGGGTTCTATGGGGGGTGATGAAAACAGCAGAGAAATCTTTGCTCGGCTGTTTCCGTAACTCCCGTAAAACAGAAAGCTTCCACTAGTCCCCTCTGGAATCTGCAGCCAGCGGCCACCTCAGCAGGCCAAAGGGGGTCGGTGACCGCCGTTCTCGATACAGGTGCAGGTCCCAGAGCTAGGACCCGCATCTATCAGACATTAATGGCATATTAAGGTCTACGTTGGGAATACCCCTTTTGTGGGTTTTCTAAAAAAAATCCTTAGGATAGGTCATTAATGTGTGATTGGTGGGATTCTGAACACCACTAATCAGCAGAATAAAGGCACTGTTAACCCTTATGTTTCAACCACAGTGGGGCATTCATACATGCTGCACCTGGTACTGCAGTTCAGCCCCATCCACGTGAGTAAGGCCCTGTTCACACAGAGGTCTTTTGGCGCAATATTTGATCCGGAAACCATGTAAAAAAAAACGTCTGAAAACGCCTCCCATTGATTTCAATGGGAGGCAGAGGCATTTTTTTTCCCACGAGCGGGAAAAAACGCTTGCGGGGAAAATGAAGCGTCATGCCCTTTCTTCAGGCGTTTCCGTCTTTGACCTCCCATTCACATGAATGGGAGGCAGAGAAAGCGGTTTTCACTGCGTATTTTGCCCAATTCTCAATTGCCACGGCCAAATAGCATGGCAAACGCTACATTTAGACGAGCGTGTGCAACCTCGGACGTGAAAAACGTACGTGAGTCTATGGAGGGATGTGTGAAACGCACGAAAATAGAAAATGTCCTATTGTTCCACGGACCCTTCCCACCCATTGAAATACATGTGTCCATGTGACGGCCGTTGTTTTAACGGCCATCTCACGGATGAGTTACATGCTCGCCTGAATGAGCCCTTAAAGTACCAGTTACATGTAGAAATACGCTGTCGAGTCTTAAACCGTGAACTGCAGCTCCTTCACTATGCTCATTGGTGGGGGTCCCGGTGGTTAGATCTTCACTGATCACACATATCCTTAGGACAGGCCATCAATTAAAATGTCAGGAATACCAGTTACCCTGAGGATACGTATTCGTATTTCACACAGGGACTTTGGAAAGCTGGGTGACGAACCCAATGGGCACTGTAATACAGGTGAATTTATTCGTGGGGCACCTTAGATCATCTTTCTTTTCTTGTGTCCTTTGTCTTCGCTAAACTATACACAATATTAAAGTTTAAATTCGGAAATATTTTTGTTACCAAAACCCCTTGAGTCAGCATAAAAAATACAATGTATAAGCTTTTTCATCCTAATCAAGTCTCCCGTTCTTTCCCAAAACAAAAGGAACACGTAAAGACCAAAGTGTATTTATTTTTCAGTGACAAGATCTACAAATACTTCTGCATCTCAAGTGGGCTTTGTCGATATTTAATTTGTAAATCTTGGCAGCCTGACCTTAGCGCGGCTACCGGCATCCAAAAGTTCTTCTAAAGGACATTTTAAATGACAGGACTTAAAGATCAACTACAGTGTAACTTCTGAAATGTCATCTGTAAACCAATTTCAGTGGCTGGGACCTTATACGGATCTGCTTCTCATCCGCACGGGCTGTTGTTGTGATTTATCCTCTAGCGTCCGGATGCAGGGTCTATAACAACGTCTCATGTGCTCTGGAGCTAGGTCTTCAAGCAAATAAATGGCCTTTCAAAAGCAGTAAAAATATATTTTAAAAAAAACATTGGAAGTGTTGGAGGAATGCATGAGATTAAGATTCACACGGGCGTTTTTGGTCATAAAATACGGCCCGTATGTCGGCATTATTTCCCGGTCCGAACACAGTTCAGGAAGGCGGACTCTTATCTTTGATACTAGGAGTCCCTGTCTCCCCGCAGGAATACTGTCCTGCAATGAAAAGATGATTATAGTATAGTACAGTATTCCCGTGGGGAGACAGGGACTCCTAGTATCATAGATAAGTAAGATGCTAGGAGTCCGCCTTCCCGAACCGTGTTCGGTCCGGGAAATACTGCTGACATACGGACTGAACACGCCTGTGTGAAACCGGCCTAATAAAAGGTCTGTTGTTTTTTTTAAAAAAAAGTGCCACTCTTGACTGCGGACCATGTCTAGCGTTGCAACGCAGTTGTAAACACTTAAATTAAACCAGACAGAGGTACAATCCCAGACACAACCCATGTCAAGAGTGGCTAAACTTTTTTCTAATTTCAAACAACCACTTAAAGGCCGGGTTCCCACGTAGCGTAAATGCTGCGGAATTTCCACAACGGAATTCTGTGCGGAAATTCTGCAGCATTTACAGTAGAAGCAAAGTGGATGAGATTTTGAAAATCTCATGCCCACACTGTGGAAAAAATAAACCACTACAAAAATGTTAAATAAAATGACCTGCCACGTGGGATTTTTGTGGATTTTCACACTGAAAATTCAGTTTTAGTGAGTTTGTTAAACATTCCCTTTTATACAGTGTGGAAAAAAATTGCAGAAGATTTTGAAATCCAGAGTATACCCTATTGGTGGCACTATTTCTTTTAATGATCAATCTTTGACTTGAATAGGGAAGATCGCAATTGCTAAATTTGCTTGAGATTTTCTCTGCGTTTCCTTGATGCAGTGTGCATAGAAGCAGAAATTATTACAATTACCTTAGTGAAGGGAGGAATCATACTTCCATATTCTGGGCGCTGTCTTGGTCCATAGTTTTCACGCAGTACGGATGAGATGTCTCTTAACATGTCATTATGTCGCATCGGCACCGAAGTAATAAGAGAGGAAGGTCAATCAGAGTCCTAGATACGAAACCTTGCCAGATATTTTCTGCATCACATGGCAACCTGTGAACATATCATCCGGTAGGGGTGGACATACGGTATGTGTAACCTGTGAACATATCATCCGGTAGGGGTGGACATACGGTATGTGTAACCTGTGAACATACCATCCGGTAGGGGCGAACATACGGTATGTGTAACCTGTGAACATACCATCCGGCAGAGGCGGACATACTGTATGTGTAACCTGTGAACATATCATCCGGTAGGAGCGGACATACTGTATGTGTAACCTGAGAACATACCATCCGGTAGGGGAGGACATACTGTATGTGTAACCTGTGAACATACCATCCGGTAGGGGTGGACATACTGTATGTGTAACCTGAGAAGATACCATCCGGTAGAGGCGGACATACTGTATGTGTAACCTGTGAACATACCATCCGGTAGGGGTGGACATACTGTATGTGTAACCTGTGAACATACCATCCGGTAGGGGTGGACATACTGTATGTGCAACCTGTGAACATACCATCCGGTAGGGGTGGACATACGGTATGTGCAACCTGTGAACATACCATCCGGTAGGGGCGGACATACTGTATGTGTAACCTGTGAACATACCATCCGGTAGGGGTGGACATACTGTATGTGTAACCTGTGAACATACCATCCGGTAGGGGAGGACATACTGTATGTGTAACCTGTGAACATACCATCCGGTAGGGGCGGACATACTATATGTGTAACCTGTGAACATACCATCCGGTAGAGGCGGACATACTGTATGTGTAACCTGTGAACATATCATCCGGTAGGGGCGGACATACTGTATGTGTAACCTGAGAACATACCATCCGGTAGGGGCGGACATACGGTATGTGTAACCTGTGAACATACCATCCGGTAGGGGAGGACATACTGTATGTGTAACCTGAGAACATACCATCCGGTAGGGGCGGACATACGGTATGTGTAACCTGTGAACATACCATCCGGTAGGGGCGGACATACGGTATGTGTAACCTGTGAACATACCATCCGGTAGAGGCGGACATACTGTATGTGTAACCTGTGAACATACCATCCGGTAGGGGCGGACATACTGTATGTGTAACCTGTGAACATACCATCCGGTAGGGGTGGACATACTGTATGTGTAACCTGTGAACATACCATCCGGTAGGGGCGGACATACTGTATGTGTAACCTGTGAACTTACCATCCGGTAGGGCGGACATACTGTATGTGTAACCTGTGAACATACCATCCGTTAGGGGAGGACATACTGTATGTGTAACCTGTGAACATACCATCCGGTAGGGGCGGACATACTGTATGTGTAACCTGTGAACATACCATCCGGTAGGGGAGGACATACTGTATGTGTAACCTGTGAACATACCATCCGGTAGGGGCAGACATACTGTATGTGTAACCTGTGAACTTACCATCCGGTAGGGGTGGACATACTGTATGTGTAACCTGTGAACATACCATCCGGTAGAGGCGGACATACTGTATGTGTAACCTGTGAACATACCATCCGGTAGAGGCGGACATATTGTATGTGTAACCTGAGAAGATACCATCCGGTAGAGGCGGACATACTGTATGTGTAACCTGTGAACATATCATCCGGTAGAGGCGGACATACTGTATGTGTAACCTGTGAACATATCATCCGGTAGGAGCAGACATACTGTATGTGTAACCTGTGAACATACCATCCGGTAGGGGCGGACATACGGTATGTGTAACCTGTGAACATACCATCCGGTAGGGGCGGACATACTGTATGTGTAACCTGTGAACATACCATCCGGTAGAGGCGGACATACGGTATGTGTAACCTGTGAACATACTGTCAGACAGGGGAGGACATACTGTATGTGTAACCTGTGAACATACCATCCGGTAGAGGCGGACATACTGTATGTGTAACCTGTGAACATACCATCCGGTAGAGGCGGACATACGGTATGTGTAACCTGTGAACATACCATCCGGTAGAGGCGGACATACGGTATGTGTAACCTGTGAGCATACCATCCGGTAGAGGCGGACATACGGTATGTGTAACCTGTGAACATACCATCCGGTAGAGGCGGACATACGGTATGTGTAACCTGTGAACATACTGTCAGACAGGGGAGGACATACTGTATGTGTAACCTGTGAAGTTGCGCAGGGGCTTAGCCGGTATCCTAAAAAGGATCTATCAGAATCCTACTGTCCATTAGATGGGCTGTAAGGGACTGAGCAAATTAATTTTATATGTCTCAATATACATTGGATGTAAAGGTTGGGAGCATTTCCTGGTGTAAACCTCCAAAGGACATCATTGTATATAAATACAGCGGCACTATAGCGCCCATGTTAAAAAACGTATACCAAGTAAACATTAGTTTTTTTGCGGGATGTCTGTTTGGGAAAGCACTATTCTGAGAAAAGGTCTACTGGAGGAGACTCTTTTGGATTCCGTCGTGTGGACGCGGTCCTATGGGTACATTTGATGAATTCCCGGGGGGGGGGGGGGGGAGTGTGAAGTCAGCCCATTCACTTCTATTGTCCGCGGACACCTTCCCGTAGAAGTGTACCGCAGAAGATAGGACATGTCCTATCTTTTGCTTTTAACGGATTGTGCTCCCATACTTTGTAAGGCAGTGCGGGCTGTAAACGTAGGTGGCTGTCCGCAGCCGGCCGTGCCCGCGGCCTATGATTATGGGCACTGCCGTGTGCATGGGGCCCCACTGGTGAAATGTTGTAAGACATAAGGGGGATTCTCTATGATTTGCCAGCAAGGGGCCCATAATTAGGCAGATGTACTGTTCAGGACTTTGGGAAAGCTGGGTTACAATTTCCTAAGGCCTTTTAATGCCAAAACCAGAATTTGATCCAGCAGATCAGACCTATTAGGCCTTCCTTTATATATTTCTTCTGTTTAGGTTCCTTTCCTGGTTTTGGCTTTAGAAAAAATACATGAAAATCTGCAGCAAATTTGCAAAAGCTGTGTGAACAAGACCTTATAGGGGGTAAGATGACGGCCATATTGGTCTTCACCCAACTTTCCTAAAAACAGAACCAACTTATAACAGCTGAAAACAATAGGAAAATAATGAAGTGGCGTGTTTTATTTGAGCAAAAATAATGCCCACTTGCTGTATATTTCTCTGTGGCATTCACATCACTTCCTCTATGATGAATGATGATGATGATGATGATGGCGGCCGCCGCTGCTGCTTCCTCGTCGCGGGATTCAGTAACGTCTTCCCGAGGAACTTTATAGGCAGCCGCACCTTTCCTCTCTGGCCATTTGTCAGTAGGACGGGAGGCCTGTCACAGTGTGAAGCCTGGGACGCGAGTGATGTAACATCCGAGGGACGAGCCCACTTGCCGGGTACCGCCCACAAACGTAGGACGGGGATTTGGGCCTGAAGGGGTGGAGTGACCGGACCGTTGCGGCGGACACCACGGGTGAGCAGCTCCTTCTAGTCCTGTGATCGTTTATCTTATGTCATGAATGGCTGTGACTGTGTTTATTTCGATTGCATAATGTGTCATTCAACGGCCGTCATGGCGTGCTGGGACTTGTAGTCCTTCAACACACTGTTGTTCTAAATATTCATTACAATAATATTTACATAAATGCATTGAAAAATACTGTGTTTGCATCGCCATATTTATGAAGTCCCTGTGCGTTTTGTTGCATAAATACTGTCTTAACAGAGATAAACAGTCTTTGTTGCCCATAGCAACCTATCACAGCGCAGCTTTTGTTTCTTATAGTTCTCTGGAAAAATGAAAGCTGTGCTGTGATTGGTTGCTACGGGCAACAAATAATTTTTTTCTGAAAGGTTTTTATGAATCTTCCCCTTAGGCTGAGTTCACACGTTACAGATTTTCATCGCAGATTTGACCTATTTCCAATGCAAAAGGTCGAGATATGCGTCAAACCTGCGACAAATACGCTACGTGTGAACTTCCCATTAGAGTGCTGCCTGCTGATGTGAGACTGGCAGACTCCGCTGTAGCTAGGCTATCTTTCGCCCAGGGGAAGGTTCAGTTTGCTGCCCTGACCCTGTATCTAAATGCCCTGGCTGAGGCAAAGTGATTTGTTGGGGCCCCACCCTGGTAATCAGCCCACTGGGCACATGCTGTGGTTGCCCACTTCCTATTTACGCCCGTTTATACAGTGTGCCAGTCTTTATTAATGTCTCACAATATCTATGTGTAAAGGCTCTTTTATACGGGCCAGTTATCGGGCAAACAAGCGTTCAAAGAACGCTTGTTCCCGATAATTGCTCTGGGCAGCGATCAGCCGATGAACGAGCAAACGTATCGTACCGTTTTAAATGCTCAAAATATTATCGTTGTCGGCAGCGCATCTCTCTGTGTAAATGGAGACGCGCTGCCGACATGACAGAAATGTATGGGGACAAGAGATCGGAGTAACGAGCGGTCGTCCCCATACATAGCTCCTTGTGAAAGGAGCAAACGAGCGCCGATCATTGAGCTGTCTGATTGATCGGCGCTCGTTACACTGGCCAAAATTGGCCGGTGTAAAAGTACCTTAAGGCCTTATTCACACGAACGTGTCAGTTTTGCCCGTGCAAAAGTTCAATGTGGCATCTGTATATGGTGCGTGGCTGCATGGTGCTTTTCTTGTTTCATTCATTTATTTTTACTACTGTAGCGCGAATCACGCGCGTCACCCGGAAGTGCTTCCATGTGCCGAAGGGATTATCACGCACCCATTGACTTCAATGGGTGCGTGATGCGCGAAAAACGGCCAAGTATAGGACATGTCGTTAGTTTTACGCAGCGCACATACGCTGCGTGAAAATCACGGACTGTCTGAACGGCCCCATTCACTTACATAGGTCCGTGCGACGCGCGTGATTTTCACGCGCATAGCATGGACGTAATACACGTTCGTGTGAATAAGCCCTTGGGGTATGTTCACACGCAGTGTTTTCAGACGTTATTCTGGCGTTTTACGCCTCGAATTACGCCTGAAAAAACGCCCCTAATACGCCTACAAACATCTGCCCATGGCTTGCATTGGGTTTTACGGTGTTCTGTTCCCACGAGGTGTAATTTTATGCGTCGCTGTCAAAATACGGCGCGTAAAAAGATGCCCGCGAAAAAGAAGTTCATGTCACTTCTTGGGACGTTTTTGGGGCCGTTTTTCATTGACTCCATTGAAAAAACAGCTCCAATACCGGGCGTAAAATACGCCATGAGTTGCTACAAAAACAGCTCCGTATTTTCAGAAGTTTTTGGTCCGTGCGTGTGAACATGCCCTGACACTCTGGCTCATATTAACAAACATCATAATGAAGGCAATATATCCAAACTGGTGCAAAGGAAAAGTGGAGCAGTTGCCCACGACAACTAATCAGATTCCACCTCTCGTTTTTCAGAGACCTTTTCGAAAATGAAAGTAGCAACCCCACTTTTCTTTTGCATCAGTTTTGACATATCTCCCCCGATATGTGCGATACTTAGGGTATGTTCACACGCTTAACAAAAAACAGAAAACCGCTCTGTAATTTCAACCGTATTTTGTTAAGCGTGGGAACATACCCTTATAGTCATCCGTAAATCATCAGCATATACGGAAGGGTGTCCGTAAATACGGTCTGTAATGCATCTTTATTTACGGATCCACAAAAAAACAGGGAGGAATCTTGGGTAATCCCCTGGCGTCAAATAGCAACACTTCCGTAATTATGGACTGCTACAGATGCACATCCGTAGCCATCCGTAATTACGGAAGCGCCCATAGACTTCTATGGGTAGTCCGTGCCGTAATTACGGACAAAAAAAGGACATGCTCTATAATACGGAAAGGTGTCCGTAGCCCATAGAAATGAATGGGTCTGTAGTTAAAGCACAAGTAGTGCATATGACCCCCTTCATCACACCCCAAAATGAATACAGACCCCTTAAACTAATACAGACGCCAGACGAGACTCTGCAGATATTCACCTCTTCTTCTCTTCCCTGCAGCTTGCAGTCTTCTTCTGGATATGTTCACACAGGGCGGATTAGCTTTGTATTTATCGCAACTGATTTAAATGTGGAAAATCTGCAGTGTAATACAGTAGCAGCAAAGTAACCAAATCTCATCCACACGTTGCGGCAAAAATCAAGAGAGATGTTCATCAATTGACCTGCGGTGCAGATTTTTAATCCGATGTCAATTTATGCTGCGGGTTCTTTGCACTTTTGCTGCAGATTTTCCCCAGTGAGTTTATTGGGGAGGTAAAAATCCAGACAAAAAAAAAACTATAAAATGTTGCGATGTTTGCAGAGAAAAAGCTGAAAGTTTGCCGTAAAAATAGAAAATCTGAAAAAAAATTATGAAAACCTTTACCCTGTTTAAATTTAAAGGGAGTCTGTCACAGAAATGTGCCTATCAAACTAGCTACAGGGTTATATAGCGCGGGCTCATGTGAATGTAACGTTCTTTCCCTTTTTCACATCCGCAGAAAAAATTGTGCGAATTAGCATTTTGCAGCAACGAGGGCGTCACCGTTTCTCCAAAAAGTTGTCTTCTTTCCCCAGTCCGTTCCTCCCTCCCTTCTTTCATTGATTGACAGGGGCCAGGCAGTGTAATAGGCAAGTTCACACCTGACCCCGTAGTCTCCTGAACGCACGCGCGGTTCTGCTTCATAATCTGCACATGCGCAGTACACCCGTGACGTTTCCCCGGTCTAATCGGCAGTACTGCGCCGATGACGTTAGACTACACCCTCATCTTCTCTCTGATGCTGCGGTCCGTCTCTTCCGGGTGTAGTCTGATGTAATCTGCACACGCTCAGTACAGCCGATTAGACCGGTGAAACGTCAAGGGTGTACTGCGCATGCGCCGATTATGAAGCAGAGCCGCGCACACGTTCAGGAGACTACGGGGTCAAGCGTGAACTCGCCTATTACACTGCCTGGTCCCTGTCAATCTATGAAAGGAGTGCGGGAGGAATGGACTGGGGAAAGAAGACAAAGAATTTTGGAGCAACGGTGACGCCCTCGTTGCTCCAAAATGCTAATTTGCGCCCAGGTGAGTCTACACAATATTACTCTGTTACTAGTTTGATAGGTACATTTCTGGTGACAGACTCCCTGTAATAAAAAAGTCAGTATGTACCTCCCTGGCATTGCCATAGCAATGGCTCCTTGTTCCTTTGGCTACGCTCCGTTCTGCTGGCCTCCTTTGACGTTTTATCCCATGTGACTTCTGCAGCTAATCACGGGATGTAGTGGTCAGATTGGATGCAGCGTCATCACAGGAGGTCGGGCTGCAAAGAGACCCGATATGGGGAGCAGGGACCCATTGCTATGGCAACGCCAGTGGCGTAAGTACGTTTTTTTTTTCTGCAGCGTAGATTCCAGAAATTTGGTGCAGTCTTTTAGCCAGAATTCCCTGCGGCTTCTAGGTCGGCATACTTTTGTGTTCTTTTTCTCAGCGTATCAGACATTGTGTGAACATACCGTCACTTCGCAGGCCATGTCCTGACGCCGGCAGTGGAGAGTACTGCAGGAATAAGGGTATGTGCACACGACTACGCCAAATACGTCTGAAATTACGGAGCTGTTTTCAGGCGAAAACAGCTCCTGAATTTCAGACGTTTTGACAAGTGCAGGCGTTTTTCGCGGCGTCTTTTACTGACGTAATTGGAGCTGGTTTTCATTGGAATCAATGAAAAACGGCTCCAATTACGTCCCAAGAAGTGACATGCACTGCTTTGAGGCGGGCATCTTTTTAAGAAAAAAAAAAAAGCCTGTCTGCACAGAACACCGTAAGACTAATTGAATTCAATGGGCAGACGCTTGCAGACGGGTTGGAGACGTTTTTTTCGGGCGTAATTCGAGGCGTAAAACGCCTGAATTACGTCCGTAAATTGTGAACATACCCTAATAGGTAAGTATTTGGTCAGGGTGCGGTTCTCAGGAGACTTATCTACTTGTCTGGGAGGTCTCCCTTTTTTGGTGAGTCTAGAGTAAAAAAAAATATGCAGTAGATGTGGGGCTTACCTCCGGGACCCTTACTTATTAAAGGGTAACTCAACTTACAAAAATCTTCTGACATGACATAGTGACATGTCAGAAGTTTTGATCGGTGTGGGTGCCCGAGCACTGAGACCACCACCGATCGGGTGAGCACTGAGCCGCTTCGTTTCTGATCGGCTTCTCTTGGAAAGCCGAGTAATTGGTGTATGGGCTCATAGACTTTCTATTGAGCCCGTACACCAATTGCTCGGCTTTCCAAAAATCAAAAACAAAGCGGCTCGGGGCTCACTAGAGTGCTTCTGCCGCTTCGTTTTAGCGATTGGTGGGGGTCTTAGTGCTCGGACCCCCACTGATCAAAACTTCTGACATGTCACACATGTCAGTTATTTGAAAGTTTAGTTACCCTTTAAGGAGTTGGAGAATATCCTGTGGATATGCCATAAATAGGAAACCCCCTTTGTCAGCTCCGTACTTGTGGTGGGCTCAGTGTAACACATGTAGGACGCTCAGACCCATGGAGTGGAGTAATATCCGAGTTTACACAGTTGTCTCCTCTTGGTTTTATTTGCAGTATAGTACAGTAGTCCCCTCCATGGAAACGGCTTCAACAACAGAGTCCGTGGTGTGTGTCTGTGATCAGCGGCAGGATGACCCTGTGCTAACACAACATGTGAGATGGAGCTGCTAGAAGAACCCTGATCCACGTCTCCTTCACAAATCATTCTCCTTCACTCCAGTAAGTGCGTTTCGTCTTTGCTATAAGTCTGCACGTTCCTTAGCTAAGACCGGAGACTCCTGCAGATATTTGGATCTACTCCTGGGAGGATTGATGACCTCCTGGATAAGTCTTCACTGTTCCTCTGGAGTCATTTTGTCAGGCTGTTCCAGTATATGATCGGTGAGGGGTCCGACACCCGGACCCCACACTGATCAGCTACTCCAGCTGCCTCCGGCGCCGGAAGTTTTGCAGTTATCTGATACGGAAGCAGATGAATCCGTACACTGTATAGCGGCCGTGTTGCAACAATGCAGCTCTTCTCCTATTCAAGTGAAGTAACCCAGCACGGCCGCTATACAGTGTACGGAACCATTTGCTTCCGGCACCGACCACTTCAAAACATTCGGGTCTGGGTGTCGGACCCCCATGATTATATACTGATGATAAATCCTGTGGATAGGTCATCAGTATGAAAAACCGCCCCATGCCCAGACAGCCCTTTTAAGCTGAGTTTTTAGGTCCTTTCGAAGGCCGGATTCACACGAGCGTGTTCGGTCCGTGATATACGGTCCGTATGTCGGATGCATTTCCCGGACCGAACACGCTCGTGTGAATCCCGCCTTACAAGAAGAGATCGTAAAAAGCAGACCATCCCTTTTTCTATAGGGGGCAGATTGTAGGTTCAAATAAAATATGGCACCTGTTGTAAACTGGCAAGGAAGAGGTCGGTGCTGTAGATTACGCTCTTCAAACCGGGCGTCTTGAAAGCGAATTACTCGCCATTGTACGACCAGCTCCAGACATGATTTGTCCTAAGCGGAAAGTCCTTGAAAAGATTTTTGGAATGCATCCCATGGCTCCAAGTACTCATAAATACAATTTCGACTGAATAAAATGGCACTTCACCTAAGTGCTGTTATATATATGTCATTATCAGTAAATGCAAGATTTATGACTCGCCTGCCTATTACTGGATTATACGGAAAGTTTTCCTGTGAATGCTCTGACATGGCAGACAGCGGTTTGATGGAACGCTTCCCTCCCGTATATTAATATCACTTTATTTGTCTTTAATATTTGAATGATAAAGCAGATCGGCACAAACGCTGCAATTTGTCATCACAAACTGAATTGTTGCCCAACAGCAATTCAGCAGATTTGTTGGAAACCGGCATATATAGCACGAGCCACGGGAAGAGCCAAATAGATAAGATACGGTGCAGTTGTAGCCTGAAAAATATTTCTGTCATTACCTTTGGGTTACCTGATATTTCTGTTTTTTGCAGCATCGTCTGCTTTTTAGCTCCATTGGTGCACAATTATGATCCATGGATGCAGTTTATCTGCATTGTGTATTCGTATCTGAGAAGGTCTAAAACCTACCTTTGGGTCATCAGTGGCTCAGGCAGCTGCTCTTCCCATCCGCCATGCTTTACACTGCATCTCTGCTTCCTCAGATTGGCTGCTATGTATTAACACAAGCGCAACAGGAAGTCAGTGCCTGGAGAATTTATACTTTCGGCGGCCGGTATAGTGACTGATTTTTATTCATTTCCCTTATGTGACGGGTAATAGGGCACTGGATTCACGTAGGCATCAAAGCTCTGACCATTAATAAAATATATTACAAACCTGTAGACATATATTAAATGAAATCTATAGCTGGAGATACATTGTAACAAGTGCCGGATTATCAATCTCTCAGGATTTTCAGGTACTGGATTAACGGACATTTTGGATAAATGAGGCCTATGGCGTTACGTGAACCCGCGTTGCTGCCTGTATTCTAATCCATGCACTCTCGATTTTGCTGGTTGCTATTGGGAAAAGTTTGCAACTTTGTCGACAGAACCCTCCCTT
This sequence comes from Rhinoderma darwinii, assembly GCF_050947455.1. Lineage (NCBI taxonomy): Eukaryota > Metazoa > Chordata > Amphibia > Anura > Rhinodermatidae > Rhinoderma > Rhinoderma darwinii. Next base: position 23,368,023 of record NC_134693.1, on the reverse strand, counting down.
CCACCTTAGCTCATCTGAGCTCCTATCGTGTAGTGGGATTGTTAGGCCTTGTTCACACAGTGCAGATTTGCATACGTATTTTTAAGCCAGGAACGTAACCCAAATAGAAGAAATATATAAAGAGAGGCCCTATAGGTCTGCTCTCCTGGATCCAATTCTGGTTTTAACTTAAAAAATCTGCAGCAAATCGGCACTGTGTGAACAAGGCCTAAGTTTCTTCTACATCTAATTACGGTACTGTGCCTGTATAAAGGTGATACTATACAGAGTGGACGACTTCTATGCTGGGAAGACACTGAACAAGAAAGGGATGCTGAGAGATTTCTACTCTGAAGCCTGCAGAATTATGAATGCTGCTCTGGAGTATAATACTGGCTTTGACTCCGTGAAAGAAAAGTAACATATTTACAAAGTGACTCAACCTTTTATGTTTCCATTGAGGCCCATGTTCACACGCTTAGCAAAAAACATCAAGGGAAAACAGCTCCTGATTTTCAGACTTTTTTTTTTAGCAACTAGTTTTTTTCGTGGCGTTTTTTACGGCCGTTTTTGGAGCTGTTTTTCTATAGTCAATGAAAAATGGCTCCAAAAATGGGTCAAGAAGTGACATGAAACTTCTTTTTGCGGGTGTTTTTTTTTTTTTTTTTTTTTATGCGGCCGTTTTTCAAAATGGCCTGTCTGAGCAGAACGCTGTTTTTCCCATTGAAATCAATGGACAGATGTTTGGAGGCCTTCTGGTTCCATTTTTTTTGGGCTGTTTTTTGTTTCCCGAAAAACGGCCGAAAGTAAGCCCTGTGAACATACCCTCAAGGTAAAAAAAAAATAAAGAAAAAAATGTACTAGCAAAATGTGCCGTGAAATTCTTTACATGTTATTCCTGGATGCAGCCATTTTATCCCCTCCCCCATAGGTTTAGAAAAAGGGGAGGTGCTTATGCTGCTTTGGCTTTTAGTAGACTCCTCCTTCCACGACTCTGCCGACACACCATCTAATGTGGAATTTGTTGGTGTCCCAGCTCATGGACCCCATCAATGGTGGAATACCCCTTTAAGTGATTGCTATTGATCTCATCACATTTTAATATTTTCACAATAATGAAACATTTTGTGTCAAGTTTAATAAATAATAACAAACACACAAAGTATCTCTCAGGCTTTGATTTATCCATCAAGGAGAACACAACCAAACAAAACCTTTTTACATGCAGACCTTTTACTGCTTTTATTGTTTGTTTCCATTGCAGAATCATAAATGACACAATTATATCCTTTTTTTTTTTTTTTTAGTCTGAAATGAAAAAAAAAATTGCAACATTTGATCCTTTTTTTTCTTTTTTTTTTAAATTTTTTAATTTTTTCTAAATATTACTTTTTACCGTGCCAATTAGAATCGTCAAACCTGACAAAACAATCAAGGAAAAAAAAATAAAAAAATCAGATCTTAATTGTTGTACAAAGCAATGTAATCATTTGTAATTGAATCGTCAGAAATGCAAACGTTATCTGCTTGACATTTCCTACCAGTCCCGAGTCTTTTTTAATTATCTTTATTAAAGTCTGGAGCTTTACAAAGGGAATGCTTTACAATTAAACCCCAGTTTGTTACACGGCGTGACATTTACCTGTAATCGCCTTTTCTCCTAGACCTTGATGTTTAATTATTGTTTTTTGTGCCCCCTCTAGGGATTTGTCGGATAACGTATGTTTGAACAGTGACCCAGCGACGGGCGGAGAATGCAGAAACAGGTTAGCGAGGGCTCGTTCCGCTGCTACTTCTTGTTTGTCTAATGACAGAAGGTATTATGTAAAAGGAGCCAAATCAACCACTCTTTTCTATTACGTAGGAAACGGACGGGATTTTTTTTTTCTTTTTTGTATTTTTGCCAACAGGTCTCTGTGTACTAAAGAAGGCAGACCGCTCAATTAGACTTTAATTAACAGTAAGCGAGTTTATCGCAGAGACATTGAAACGGTGGCGACGTTTGATGTAATTGGATCGGTCATCTGTACACACTGCAAAGTTCCTCATTGCATTTTATTTCTTGTGTGACTTTTGATACAGGTGAATGCCTTCCTTGCTGTCGCATCCGTCTTTCCATGCTCTTTAGGGTATGTGCACACACAAAATAAAAAACGTCTCAAAATATGGAGCTGTCTTCAAGGGAAAACAGCTCCTGATTTTCTGACGTTTTTTAATCAGTCGCGTCTTTTGCGGCATGTTTCATAGAGTCTATGAAAAACGGCTCAAAAAATGGATGGAGTGACAAAAAACGCCCAGTCGGAACAGAACACCGTTTTTCCCATTGAAATCAATGGGCAGATGTTTGGAGGCGTTCTGCTTCTGATTTTTTTCAGCCGTTTTTCGGGACGTTTGCGGCCCGAAAAACGGCTAAAAACACTCAGTGTGGACATACCCTTAGGCCTCCTGCACACACACAATTTTTCTGGCAATTTAAACCGAATAAAAAAAACGCTTCTAATAACGCCATCAGTTTTCAAATTAAACATGCGTTTTTTTAGTGGCGTTTTTTTTTATTTAGTGTCACTTTCTACATGCTTTTTTTTTTTTCTGACGTTTTTGAAGCCTATGGGAAAAACTCCTCAAAAAAACACAATATCCAAAGCATGCTGCGTTTGAAAATAAAACGCCACTGACCGCAAGAATCAAACACCACAAACTAAAACACAGTTGCCGTTTTTTGCAGCGTTTTTTTCTCCTACCACGCTCCATGGCCACAGCCGAAAAACACGGCAAAGAGAGTGCAGGCAGGTCAAAATCGGCCTCAAAATTCCTGAAGAAATTGAGGCAGATTTTTCTGCTTTTAAAAGACTCCGTGTGAACAGGGCATAAGGCCTCCTTCACACAAACTATTTTTCTGGCAATTTAAACTGCTTTAAAACCGCCAGCGTTAATGAAATTTAACATACATTTTTTAGTCCAACAGAAAAAGCAAAAAAAAAAAAAACACTTGAAAAAACGCCATATACAGAGCACGCTGAGTTTGGGGAAAAAAACAGCACTGACCACAAAATAGCCTCAAAAACGCCACAAACCAAAACACCGTTTGTATGTAGTGTACTTGAAACTAAAAAACGCAATGAGAAACACAGGAAAACAGCGTGCGTGCGTGCTTGCGAATCCAGCTTTTTCCAGTTTTATGTAAATAAAGCTTATTCATCCTATAATGTAAAGTTCTGCAACTGTCTAATCTAGTTTGTGTTTAAACTACTGAGATTTTTCAAAATCTCTGCTTGCTGTGTATAGGATGTTTCCTATGTACATCCTGGTCATCTTTTATTAATATGTGGCAGATTTATTGCAGAAATTTCTGTGACTGAATATCAATTCTAATGATCTGAATGTTGTTGTTTCTGCAACTTGTGCGTTGACTTTCTTATGAATGTTCCAGTCGCAGAAATTTCTGCAGCAAGTGACTATACCCTTAGGCCGTGTTCCCACAGGACAGATACGCTGTGTAATCATCACGCAGTGTTTCCGACCCGGAACCTTCAGTACATTCCGTCTGAAAAATCGCAGCGCGTTGTGTTACAGTTTTTCAAACTGAATATCCTCTACGGAATTTTGCATTCATTTTATATAAAATAGAAGAAATATATAAACAAAGGCTTTACAATGTCTCCTCTCCTGCATCTAATTCAGTTTTTTGAAATGCATGCAAATTCTGCGGCTAATCTGCACAGTGTGAACAAGGCCTTAGATTAGTCTGTGTATTCATCTACCCCTGACATGCAGTTCTGTATTCCACAGCTTTCCACACCTAAGAATGGCTCATGCAGAACCTCCAGGAGATACGAGCAGCCAACCATCGCCTCCAAATCTCGCTCACCATCCCCATATACCAACCGACGCATGTGTGAGCTCTCCGAGGACTCAAAGCAAAGGCTGGCCCATTTAAACCTGGGACCCTACGAATTCAAGAAGGAAACTTACAGCAAGCCGCCATTTGTAGTCAGACACGTAAGTCGGGGTAGGAAATTGTTGTTGGTTTCTAGTTTACGCTGCTTTTACTTTATTAGCCCAGATCTAAAGGAGAACGATATAGCTGCTTGTAAAGGGTTAATCTGCTAAAGGAGGAGGATATAGCTGCTTGTGAAGGGTTAATCCGAGTCTCTCACTACATACACACAGTCCGCAGCCACTGAGGAGAAAGCTGTGACAAGATTTTCCTCTGCTGCTGCCTCCTGCCTCCTCCTACATGTGGCCTCAATCAGACTTACGCGTTTCACGTCCGTGTGCTCTCTGTTGAAATAACGGACAACACACTGACCAATGCAATTCAATGGGTCTATTCACACATCTGTGTTTTGCCGCGGAGCGTATGTCCGTTGCGTGAAACTCACCACCTGTCCTATTCTGGTCTGTTTTTGCGGACCTCGTCACCCATTGAAGTCAATGGGCGCGAGAAAACAACATACCGCACACTGACGACATCTTTGCGCTGTTCGTGTTTCACGCATCAGTTGCTAAAGAAATGTAGAAAACCAAAAAGTAGAACCAGGAGAAACATGGATGAGAAAAACGGATGCCGCACGGAAACCACACTGACCTCTTTCAGGCAGTCATATGCGTGAACCACGGCCCATTTTTTTTGCGTACGCAAATCAGACACGCTCGTGTGAATTAGATTCCGGTGTATACGGCCTATCTTACGTTGCTGCTAATATAACTATATCCCACGTGAAGTAAGATCGCAGCAGAGATCTTCACTCCGTCCCCCCCCACAGTTAACTCTACAGCTCACAAGCTGGAAAGCGAACTGACCGCTTCAGCTGAAGTTGCCTTCGCTCTTAAAGGGCCAGAGCTTTTATCACTAAATTAGAGAGGACTAATTTAGTGATTAAAAAAAAAAATTCCTTATAGAATATATTTGAGAGGTTTTATATTTTGGTCTTCTATTACTTCATTGCTTCTTTGGAGGTGACCGGTCCTCTTTAAGAGCAGCCCGCTGGGTATCGCGCCATATCTGTTATTATGGCTATTACCTTTATTTGTAAAGACACCTTTTTATTTTTTTTAGGCAGAAACAAGCTCGTCCTCTGACACTTCACTGCTGTCGTGTTCTGATAGAAGTTTGAGATCAGAAGAATCTTCGAGGCTACACACTGGTGAGTAACACTACTCCGTGCCCTCAGAAAATAATGTGTAACCGGAATATCCGCACTAGGGCTCATTCACATTGCTGTATTTGCGCTCTGTACTTTTGTATTTCTTATTAAAAAACAGAATTGGGAAGAAGAAAAACCTTTCCTAAATGGGCGGATTTTCTTTCTTTTTTTGTCGTGGACCCGCTGGTCTCTGTTTACCGCCCTCCAGCGATGACTTGTCACTGTGACCGCTGCAGCCAGTCCCGGGCTGCAGCGATTACGTGTCGCTTTATCATCGCTGGAGCTGTGTGAACAGAGTCCAGCAGTGACCCTGGTTAGGTGAGTAAACTGAATTGTGTTTCCTTTTTTTTTTTTTTTTTTTTTTCTGCAAAATGGAAATCCGTGCCAGTTTTTTTACAATTTTTGGTGCGGATTTCCCTGCCGCTTTCTGCCGATTGGCTGCAGAAAATTAGAGGGCATATAAATGATGCCATATATGAATACCGGACCCGTCAGTGCACGGTCATGTGACATTATTTAGAAGTCTGCAGATAATAACTTGCAATAAATGAAACTTGTTATTACTGTGAGACAGATCAGCGTGTCCCCGGTCAGCCTGGCAGCCCACTCACTGTGTGTTGTCAGGGCGCGCACGCCTGTCATAATAAAAAAATAAAATATCGATGTATCATACAGGTGGGTCCCAAGGGAACGGCTTTGATTCAGCTCCACATAAATCTGTCATTTCATTCTGACAAAGCCGGGTCTGTGAGTGGGAGCTGGTAAATGAGGAAAGTGGGTGTTGGGAATATATAACGTCAGGATCACATACAGCACTGAGCAGTAAAGCCCAAAACAAGCAGCCGGGTTTAGATTCTCTTTAGTTTTAAGACCTACATTTGCAATAGGCTTGTTAGTACTGAACACTATAGTGCTAGGAATATAACATATGCAGCAGAGCTGGAGCACGTTGGGGGAGATTTATTAAAACTGGTGCAAAGGAAAAAAGTGGAGCAGTTTCCCATAGCAACAATGTTATTTTTTTTATTTCCTTTGCACCAGTTTTGATAAATATCCTTCATTATTTACATCATGTTTATATACCATATAATCTAGGGGGGGGGGGGGAGTTTGAGAGGAGTGGAAAGAGTCTACAATACAGACATTTCACCTGTGAGTTACATGGAAGGATCGTTGTACTGAACAGCGCTTGAATCGTGTGGTACCTTTATAGTGTCTTATCATAACAGAGATATTATGTCCTTAAAGGGGGTTTCCAGTTTAGGTTTTTGAAGATTTTCAGCCTCTGTAAACACGAACATTTCCGTTCACTGACAGCAAGCCAGTATTTTGAGAATGGTGAGGAAGTGAAACGCAGAGGAAGTGAAACGCAAAGTAAAAAAGAAAGGTGTAGAACTTTTCATTATACAATGATTGCATTTAATGTTCTTCTTCGCAATCAATTATATATATATTTTTTTTTATTCCTACAATGTATCTAAAATTCCTTTTTGTTTTGTGTCTACAGCTTTTATGCAAATCCCCATGGTAATAATAAGCAAGCAATGAGTAGTCTGATCCGGCATTCATACGCTCGTTCGTCTTTTCAGCATATGTGCCAGGAAATCTCCAGATACATACGCTAAATATATCCATAGGCCCCTACTTACTCGACATATGGGAATTCTAAGGCCGGTATAAACGTTTGTTTTTTTTGTATAGAATAGTATAGTAGAATATCCTATTTTATACAGAGGTACACAGTAAAAAAGTACGTTAAAAACTTAGCGCCTATAATTTTTTTAAATTGATACTATTAGAGCCTATTTGTACATATGCCACTGTAAGCCTCCCATCGGAGGTATATATTAGGAAATTCCACTAACATATACCTCAAATGAAAGACTCTAACTTAGAAAGATGTATGGGGCAGATGGAAGAGGGTATGACTACAGGCTCATTTTGTTGTCTGTTACCATGGAGATGAATAGATCTGCATAGTAGCTGTAGACATAGTATCCATTAAAAATACCCTACTGCTCTATCAGCCAAGTTGCTTTATTTATCATTTATAATGCATTGGAGAAATAGCACAAAAATGGTTTACGGAGCTGGATATACAGATGTAGTAAACTTTAACATGAGATTTGTGCTTTATTTTCATAAAACAGAACCCATATGCCTGCCTGGTGGTAACTCTAACCAATCAGCCAAAAAGGCTGCATCATTAGCATACAGCCACGCTACATTGTGGCGTCCCATATCAGGGTTCGTGGAGTGAATTAGCGCCTTCTGGGTTGTCTGTTTTAGGGGATATTTTAAAGGGACTGCTTACATAATGTAACATCCTTCTAGCCTGGACTTCGGCATCGTGTTGGTAAAAGTGGTGGTGGGTCTACATGACTATATTGCTTGTAATGGACACCATTTTTTTTTGTACAGTCCTTTGTGTGCTCTATATTATACTATGTTAACAAGAATTTCCTTTGCAGATCCCTCGGTGCTCGGCAGCTTCAGACCCCGGTATTGCAGTGTAAGTATTTAGCAGGAAAATATTAAAATTTGTTCTGTACATCACATTCACATATCAAAACTTCATTCTGAGTTTGGTAATATCAGCTCCTGATATGTATATTGGATCCAGTGAACGCACTTGCCCAAATGTTTCCCTAACTTCCATAAAATGAGTGGAGAGATGGTCTGGGCACCCCCATTCTGCAGATAGATGGGGGTCTTACCTCCATTTATGGCAAATCCTCTGGATATGCCATTAATTTCTGAGATGGGAATACCCCTTGAATTAATACTATAAAATTGTGTTATTTCATTCTTAAAGGGTAAGTCAGAAGTTTTGTTCGGTGGGGGTCCAAGTACTGAGACACCCACCTAAAACGAAGCGGCAGACGTGCTCGGCTGAGCGCCGTGCTGCCTGGTTTCTGAGCAACTTTCCTTCTGACATGTCAAATGTTTAGTTACACTTTTAAATTAGTTCTCAGTTTTTGGTCTTTTGAAGTTCCACATTATGTTGTCGTTCTGTGATGGATTATCAGATTTTCTGGGTTATCGGATACTAGTTAAATGGATTATCTAAACATAGCCATATCGTTAGGATGTGCGACAAATGTCCAATCCGTGGGGGTCTGACCGTTGTGACCCCTTCCGATTTGCTAGGACGAAGTGGCAGTGTGACTATGAAAGCGCCATCTCACTTCCTCTGCCTTTTGGCTCCACACACATTTTTACGATCGGCTACATGAAAAGAGCGGAGTACCCCACAGGAGATTGTACCGCTTCTTGTTCTAGCAATCGGTGGGGGTGACTGATCGGACATTGGTGGCATATCTTAACAGGTACGCCACCAATGTTTATGATGAGCAATTTTGCTGCTTTGAGGAATTGCTAATTAAGCTATGTGCCCTATATCCTAGTGCGGGTGCATTATCACATACTCCTTTATGTAGCTACTAACTAGACAAGTTTCAGATTCTTTCTGGATAGATTGTAACTTCCTCGCTGTACGTCCTACTTGCTCGGTCCCTGCACCGATTGGCACAAAGAGTCTAGGATGTTGCCAATCTGCCCGACATGCATTATTTCTCCGAAAAGCTCATTCCATTTTCTACTCACTTCATCCATTATTTTGTAAAGTACCTTGTTATTGATTTTTGACTGATCTCATACTTCAGTGTGATCTTGGTTTAGTAGAGACACTCTCGTACATGGTACAGAATTTTCTAACCTTCGATCTTCGGCGGCCTCTTATTTTGGTCTAGTCGAAATTTCCAAGGATTGTCAAAATCAAGATTTACGATGTACATGTATTATACTTCTGTGCTCTGAAATGCTACAAACTTAACATAATAAATATGGCAAGTAAGAAAAAAAAGCAACAACTTGGTTCTGTGGATACTGGACACTAGCGGCTTCCTGCAAATACTCGTCCGTATGTATAGACTTGGTGCCTTATTTTCTCTGGCTGGCCATGCTTAAAGGGTTATTCCTACCACAGACATTTATGGCATATCAATGGGATATGCCATAAATATCAAACCGATGTGCTGTAACCCTAGAGCAGAAACCACATTTTTGCAGATCGCTCCTGCAAAAAGTTCCTCCTTCTGTGCTGAAGAGATGGGCCGCTGACATCTAATTTGGAGAGGGGTAGTGTAGCCAAAAGGAAATGTGTATGGGGGGCATTCCGGCCACTTTTTAGGGACACACTGTGGCTGTCTGTGTATGGCGGGTGCACTATGACTGGCTGTTTTTGGGGCTGTCCACTCTGGCTTTTTATGAGGGGGCACCCTGTGGCTTTATTTTGGGGGGGGGGGTCACTCATTTGCTCAGGTGTAGATTGCGCGTAGTATTACACTAGATAAAATTAGGGTACGTCCATAGAAAACGGAAAAGTTGCTGATTTTATCTGCAGATTTGCACAAGTAAAATCCACAGTAGCTTACTGGAGCAGGCAAATGGATCATTTTTTTGGCATGGGAACTCGCAGATTTAATTATAAAATAGTTTGACTCCAATGGGGAAGAAAAAAATCTGCCACTAAACCCGCAGGTAATGTAGTGTTCCAGATTTTGCTGCAGATTTCCCGCAAGTGCGAATCTACTAATTTTTTTTTGCCTCTGATGAAATCCGCAGTGGCAAATCCGCATCAAAATCTGCAAGATTCAGTGTAGAATTTTGCGAATTGGCAGCAAATCCAACCCGCGTGGACTTAAGGTGGGTTTACATGGGCAGATTTCTGCCCTTAACGAGCGCCGAATGATGTAACAAGTCGATCAGCGCTCGTAAACAGGCCCTTTTACACGGGCCAATGCTGTACTATATTGGGACGAACGATTGTAAATGTGATCGTTCGGTGCCCATCAGTTTGCATCATTGTCAGCAGCCTGTGTACATCCAGCAAGAAGAAGCAATCAGCCCGTGATCAAGATGATTTACTTTATTACACAATATTGACTGTACGGCTCGTAGCCTGGATACATTTTTCCCTTCGAGATGGAATTTTTTTTCCTGTCTGCTGAGTTATGTGTTTTCTTTTCAATTCCAGATTAATTACTATACATACAGGTACTCGGCTTATATATAGGCACAACTTTTACGGGACATATTCTTCGGCAGGGGGGACACTTGAATCCCCCTGCTGGATTCTCTGCATCCCCTGTAAATGCACATTATAAAATAATTAGTGGATAGGTTCCTTGTTATCCTCCCTCCAGCACTGGGGTGCGGTGGCCATTTTGTTCCCTCACTTCCTGGAGAGGAAGCGTTGGCGGTGTATGTGAGTGACATATTCAGGTCTCCGCACATCAGTATGTGTCACCCACTGGCGGCGCCTGGTGTTGCTAAGCAGCGGCCTGAATATGTTCAGCAGCCAAAAAATGATTCATTATGGATGAATCATTTCAACTCTGGTTCTCACTAGTTTCCATCTTAAGCCGAAAGTACAATAACATACAGTAATGTGCAAAAGTTTAGGCGGTGGTGGAAACATGCTGCAAAGTAAGAATGGTTTCAAAAATAGAAGTGTTAATAATTTGTATTTTGTTCATTCATAAAAAAAAAAGTAAGTGAATAAACAGAAGAAAAAACAAAGTCAAATCAATATTTGGTGTGACCACCCTTTGCCTTCAAAACTGCATCAATTCTTCTAGTTACACTTGCAGCAGGTTTTAAATGAGCTCGGCAGGCAGATTGTTCCAAACATCTTGGAGAACTAACCAGTTCTTCTGTGGATGTTTCATCCTCAAATCCTTCTCTCTTCATGTAATCCCAGACAGACTCGATGATGTTGAGATCACGGCTCCGTGGGGGCCATATCATCACCGTGGGGGCCATATCATCACTTCCAGGGCTCCCTGTTTTTCTTTACGCTAGTTCTTAATGACATATGTTTGGGGTCGTTGTCCTGCTGCAGAATAAATTTGGAGCCAATCAGACTCCTCACTGATAGTTTTGTATGATGGACAAGAATCCGCCTGTGTTTCTCAGCTGATTTCGGTGGGACCGGCTGACCTAATGTGTATGGCGGCATCCCAAATCTTCCCCGGCGGCAGATGTCGGTGGAAAGAAGAGTCGGGCATGTTGAATTTCAATTGTTTTAGTAGACAAGCTGCAGATGCTTTCTCCATATTGAAAACGCATGCAAGCTCCGCCGAGCATGCATGTGTATGTTGGAGTCAGGAACAATAGCTGGTGGCCAAATAATTGTTCCGCCGACCGCTATCTAAAGTGTATGGCCAGCTTTAGTATATATACCTCCGCATGTAAATTCCAGCTCCTAACGAACTCCTGTGGTTACAGCAGCCTCAACACTGTTTTAAGCAGGCAGTCTCTGCTATATAAGAGGGGTTACACCTAGGGTTGCCACCAGGCTGGCTGGATGGCTAGTAAAAGTAAAAAAATTGCTTCAAAAACGGCCCAAGACTAGCATGTACGTACACCCTGAACCTGGCCGGTATTTTTTGGGGGAAAAGGTGGCTAGTTAGTACACTCTTATGGTGAAACTAAGGTAGAGTGGGGCGGAAAGAAGAGGATAGTGTAACGTGACATAGCATGATTGTAAAAGTAGTGACCAGGACCAGAGGCGTCGCTAAAACGGGTGCGGAGGTTGCGGTTGTACCTGGAGCCCAAGGCCAGAAACACTCATACAGTTTTGATGCCGTTTTTGTCTCCGGTTTATGAGCCAAACACAGGACTGGATCCGAAATAAAGGAGATGTATCAGTCTTTTCTTTATACCTTTCCTTCCTTTTGGATCGAACTTCTGACTTTGCCTCAAAAGACGAAGCCAAATACAGCATCAAAACTGTGGTTGTGATCTGGTCTAAGGGACCCATATGAGATTAGTACTGTAAATTACACATGAGATGGGGGACCCTGTTAGAGATTTTGCATTGGGGACCAGGACCTTCGCGTTAGGCTTTGTTCACATCTGCGCTAGGGTTCCATTCCGACGTTCCGTCTGAGCTTTTCGTCGGTACAAAGCCCTGACAGACACAAACGGAAACCAGGCAGATAATAGTTTCTCATTGGTGAATTAGGAGGAAGGAGACAACTGCCGCACAAAAAGTGGAGCTTCGAGGGGAAAGGCTTCACAAGAGTCCTCTACATGAGGATCTAAGAGCACTGTGACACCGGAGGTACGCTTTAAAATTGCATTATGAATAAAAATAGGTGATCGCTCTGGAAATAATTTTGATAATTTTAGTAGTGGTTTAATTGCTGCAGCTAAAATGAGATGTAGAAACTGCTCAGATCATTTTTATACTTTCACAGTCCATTTGTTTTCTAGATGAATAATCCATATGATTATGTGTATGACAATGACAGATGAATTTAAATGGATTCCTATGTGGAAAATGTCTACATGAACTAATTTTCTTTTTTTTTTTTTAAGCATCCGTAGTTCATGTAAATGTATGAAACATTATTATATATCTTAATAGGGAAACGTGCCATCTTCCTCAACTTTGAGCAGCTTGTAGTTCCCCTTTCCCTGTCTGCAGGCTTTCTGTAAATATTCAGACACCCCTTCAGTCAAAAAAAATAAATCTGCCTTGAACGATGCAATAAGTAGAAGACATGAGGGGGATGCAGCTGCAGTCTCTCTCCCTCATTTGTATGTGTTTGTCTGCATGCTGTGAGAGGGGGGGAGAGAGGGAGCAACAGGGGGAAACTTCGAACACCGTACAGTACAGCTCTTACATCACAACAAGAAAAGCGGGATGGGGACTTGTTTCTTGTTTGTTGGGTGTTTTTGTTTGTAGCAGTTAATGGGTACGTTTTTAACTCATGTGTTTGTGTAGAATCGGGCATTTTCTTAAAGGGGGTTTTCCCACCTAACATCTTTATAATTTCATGGCATGTCAGGAGGACATCTGCGCTGTTCTGCCTTACATGGTTACCATCCTGTAAATATAATATTTATGTATTAGATATCGTGCAACGGGCACTATGATCAGACAGTCAAAAAATGACTGATCGCTTAGGATCTGTTCACATCACGCCGTGGTTATACGTCAGGAATATGCCCCCCCCCCCCAACATATACCTCCGAAATATGCCATTCAGTGTCATAAATCTGCAATTGGCCGCAATGTTAAAAAATAATGTATACCGTGCGGTATGTTTTTGCGGTGGCCCACTGTGCAGGAAAGCAGTCTCCTGCTCTTATTCTATACAGTAAAAGAAAAGGTATATCAGCGCTTAACACACTTTCTGAGACCAAAAGGACACGCCTTTGTCCTCCGATGGGTGAATGGCGGCCCATGCCTATGTTTGGCGTATGCACTGGTTGCTTCCCCAGTGCATACATCAAATTGTTTAGCAGAGCAGTGATATGAAAAGCCAAGGGCAGCATCTGCATTAAGGTTTTGCATAAGTTTCCTTCCACACTCCGAAAACTTACTTATAGATTAAAAGGTAACGAAAATTTTTAAAAACATTTGACAAGTCATAGTGACATGTCAGAAGTTTGGACCGGTGGGAGTCTGAGCACTGAGACCCCCACGGTTGCTAAAACAAAGCTGCTGAAGCGCTCGGATGAGCACTGTGCCGCTTCGGTTCTGATCGGCTTTCCTCGGAGGGATGTGCCGGCTAAATAGATGAGCCCGTACACCGCTCGCTTTCTGAGGAAAGCCCATCATAAACGAAGCAGCATGACTCTCACCTGAGCACTTCTGCAGCTTCATTTTAGCGATCAGTGATGGTCACCGTGCTCAGGCCCCCACTGATCAAACGTTTTTTTTAAAGTTGAGTTACTCTTTAAAGCTCCCTATGAAATTGGCCCTAATGTATGTGTCTTAGATATGGAAATTAGATTGTGCCTCCCCCCCCCCCCCTCATTGGGGACCGGGACTAATGTGAATGGTGACAATCTCTGTACAGCGCTGCAGAATGTTAGTGCTATATAAGCAATTGAAAACTTAATAAACAAACCTTAATTCAGTATTGTGTTGTCAGCAGCTGGAATACAGAACGCAACCCGGGTCTAGCGGTGGCGATGTTTCAGCGTGCATACACCATTATTTTAAATTCCAATTTGCTTGTCTTGCCGCCTCCAGCTTCGCACCGTTAATGATAACCTCATAGAATGCTTTGCAATATTTTTTTTTTCTCTTCTCCATATAATTTACTTTCCTCGGACTGTCCTGATGATTCATGACTGTTTTATCATAGAGATTTTAATTAAAATTGATTTGTTTGAAGGAAAAAAAAAAAAGCTATATTAACAGCAAGAACTTTTGGGCGCTGCTAGACAGCCATGGTAGGTCTTTAATTCATCACTCCCTGGATGGCCCAGAGCCGCTGAGCTTCCCAGCAAACTAACGGGAGATTGAAATCTACCTTTATTAGTAGCTGAAAACACAGCGCGGCTTTGAAATTAAACGCAGAACGTGTTCGGAATTAACTTGACAGCAAGAAAATTCCGAGCATAAACAATAAACATAATATCGGCCACTTCCGGATGCAGATAAAAAGATTTTCTCCAAGATGCAAAATGCCAGATATCGATATGCTGATGGTGCTTGATTAATGGATTTTTTTTCCCATCAGCACACAGAAATCTAAATTACTTTCCTCTTAATTTCCATCCCTCTCGCTCAGTCACAGCCTAAAGCCAATGATTTTTTTTTCTTTCTTTGTTCTGATTATTTTTTCAGCTATAGGTATGGGGATGCGTGATGTGTTGCTATGCCAAGAAGAGTCTACATTTGGAATTTGGCTCTGTCACCACATTATAAGTGGCCTATCTTGCACATGATGTGATCGGCGCTGTAATGTAGATTACAGCAGTGTTTTTTATTTCGAAAAACGATCGTTTATGACCTATATTAGCTTTATGCTAATGAGTTTCTCAATGAACAACTGGGCGTGTTTTACTATTGACCAAGTGGGCGTTGTACAGAGAAGTGTATGACGGTGACCAATCAGCGTCATACACTTCCCTCCATTCATTTACACTGCAGATAGCAATATAGCTATATCGCTATGTGCAGCCACATAAACACACTATAACGTTACTGAAGTGTCATGACAGTGACTATACATTACTTCCAGCCAGGACGTGATGTGTATTCATTCTCCTGACCACTTCTGTAGCGTCTCTGTGATTTACAGCACAGCAGGCGTAGTCTCGCGACTCTTTAAGAGTCGTTTGTGTGGATTTTGATGGTTGAATTGATGTTGACCATGAATAACTCCTTTTTTTTTTTTTTTTAATATCTGGATTCTCTGGATTGAAATTTGAGAATATTTAGTTTTTGTTTTTTTTAATAGAAACACAAACTGGAAGTCGTGTGTATGGAGTTTGCATTCCATGTGCTAAAGGAATTATCAACAGTTTTCGTATGTTTATAAATTTTTTGACTTTTTAAAAAAAATTAACATGTTGTTTTTTTTTGTTTTTTTTTTCATAGTTTAATAATTTAGTTTTATATATATATATATCTTTTTTTGTTCCCCTTGCTTTACATGATTAAGGGGGCAGCCAATTCGCGGGAGCTGCTGCACCAGCATCTCCAGAGATCTGCTTTACAGCAGACACCTAGTCATGATAGAACAGTCGGAAAACAGATCATTGCCTTATATGGGAGATTGTTGTGGGCATGGTCTATGAGGGAATGGGAGGAGGAAAGAATAGGTAAGCTGCGTTCATCAGTTATTGCTATTGTTGTGATTCTCTGTTATCTGCCTCCAGCTGTATAATAGAGTTGTTACTTTTCATTGTAATCCTGCCTGTGGTGATACTAAGATGACTGCTGAGAAGTGATCTCTATAGAACAGGAAGGATCAGTCTATCATGAGGACTTAATATACTTTTACACAAGCCGATTTCCTGCCCGTAACTAGTTCTGATCGATGATGTAGCAAGTGTATCGGCGCGCAATTAGCTCCATTTACATGGAGCTATCATCGGTACTGTATGAGGCCGAATGATCATTCGTGCGATCGTTCGAGCACATACAGGTTTCATTGTCGGCAACCAATGATGTGATCAGCAGCATTTGCGAGCATTTGCTTGTTTGTTGGTTGATCACATGTCATGTTTACACAGGCCAATAATCAAGAACAAGCATTCAAAGTGCGTTCATTCGCCCGATCATTGGCCTTTGGAAAAGGGCCCTTAGTGGCTGCGAGATTTCAGGAATTTTCTAATATAGACAATGACATGGAGAATAAGGATTTATTTATCCCCCCGCTTGTCACTGTTCGATTTGTGCACTTGCAAAATGACGCCTTTGTAGGTAAAGGAAAAGTAACAAGTTTGTGGAGCCTTATTTTAATTTTTTTTTGCATGGTAGATAAACAGTTGCTAGCTGTTGTATTGTAGAAACCATACTGTTACACTGAATCCTAGATGCACCACATCTTTATAGTGTGCCAGTTTAGAATACATACAAACATGTATATATCGTTCCGTTACTATAATTTCCCTTTTAAAATTGTTGTTTCGAAGGTAAAAACAGTCATCAGTCTCCTCTTTACTGTTTGTTGATAGGACTTGAGGAAGATTCACATCGATGACCTTCAGATGTCCTTGGACAAAGTAAACCACAAAAGGCTCCAGGGGTCACCGTGCAGAACTACATCACTACTGTCTCGCTCAGCTCCACCATCAGTCCTAAGAAACCCACCCAGTCCTGTTCTCAACCGATCCTCCCTTAGAGACAGGTAACCATCACGCCTCATGTATTTGCTGTGTTAATTTTTTTTTTTTTGTATAAGCACGAAAAATATTTGGTCAATTTATTATAATTCTTCATCGCAAAATTGCAATGAACGTCTTGCACACGACCTTGATACGTTGCGGACAAATCAATCTCAAGGTGTTGTTTTTATGTAATCTTTTTATCTCAGGAATTCTGTCCCATCTGCAACTGTGGGAAGGCAGTCAGCAGAATTGCCGCCTAATTGTTCAATATACAAAGTTGCTGAGCGCTTAGATTTTCTGAAAGGAAAGGTCCGTATCTCAGTCTTTTCATGGAAGATGTCACTCGCCGTCCGTCATAGCTGAAAGCAAAGTAGAGGCAAAGTGCGAGGAGCCTGGCATTTTGTTATAAGAACAATTTGTCACCAGACTTTTAATACAGTGAAATTCCTTTAATCTAGCACCCAGTAATCCCACAAAAAGTTTTTTTGTTTTTTTTCCCCTCGGTTATAAAACGGAATAGTTTGTAATCTGTCATCTTTGTCGGTTCCTATGGATGCCAAATTAAATATTTTATGCAAATAAATCTTACGTACATATAGTTTTTTTTAGAAATCCATTAGTGCGTCTAAATATATAAAACTTTACACTAATGAGGTGCATTTCAAAGTGACGTTTTCCTCAGCTTCCTACAGCCTGTAGCTCTCCCTACTCACTGTAAATGTTTGGAAACCTCTGTATTATTAGGCTGTGGGCAAAAACAAGGGAACCCGGTCACAACGGTGACAAACCGAAACCATTAGCAAAGTTTCCATCACCATTAACTTCAATGGTGATGCAAACGGAAGCAAAGGTTTCCGTTTGCCTTTCCGTTGAGGGGTTCCCCCGATGGAACCCCTCAACGGAAAGGCAACGCTGACGTGAACAGGCCCTTATAAAAACAGAGCTTTAACCCCAATAAAGAAATGATTCAGCACAGGCGTTTGGACCTAAAAACGACATTCATTTTACGGGTTTGTAAAAAAAAAAAAAAAAAGATTTTGTGCAGGGGTTTTAGAAGACAATCGCCATATTCACCTACATATATTATAACACAGATTCCTAATCAGTCTACAAGTAAGGCCTCGTTCACATCCGCTTTCGCTTTCCGTTGATGGCTTCCGTCAGACCTTTCCGCGGTAGGCACCCATCAACGCAAAGGCAAACGGAAACCGTTATCAACTGAAGCGTTACCATTGCAATCAATGATAATGCAAACGGAAGCTATGGTTTCCGTTTGCGTTGATAGGTGCCTCCCGCGGAAAGGTCTGACGGAAGCCATCAACGGAAACTGAGCGCTGATGTGAACGAGGCCCTAAGTAATCCTCTTACAAATTGCGATTGTGTACCCGGCCATGGCCCGGGAGGGATCATACTCTATGAATGCATTATTCTGTGCAGTGTATGGGGGTATTTGGATTTTATAATAGTTTTTAAATAAACTGCGTCTGGCAGCCCTTTTTAGGCGACCCTCTGCCCCATATAAACGTATGGGTAATGTATAGTAAACGTCTGTATACTGGTCTGTAATTTTGTTCTATTCATTGTTGTCTACGTTTCCGGCTCTGCCATTTTAAAGGGTATCAGAAGCTTTAGGGTACGTCCACATGTATCAGACTTTTTCCGCCTCAGATTTTGCTGCAATGCCGTGGCAAATCTGCAGCAAATGTCTTGTGTTCCATGTGGATTTTGCTCTGATTGTGCTGTGGATCTGCTGCAGATATCATCATCCTATGCAACATTAGCGCACAAGAATGAGCGTGCTGCGGATTAGACACCAGAAATCTGCAGCATTCTCTCATTCTTTTTTGGATTTTTCTGCGACCTGTGTGTGGAGTTTTTGTTATCCCCATCCACATGAATTGTACTGTAAATTGCAATTGCAAATACCGCTAATCTGCATCAATTCTGCCTCGTCTGAACATGACCTTAACCCTTTCAGGAACAGACCAATTTTCATTTTTATGCCTTTGTTTTTTTCCTACCTGCCTTCAAAAGGTCGGGACAAATTGTACTTTCGAATGGCAATATTTTATATTGTGTGTGATGTACCGGGAAGCTGAAAAAATTCAGAATGGGGCGGGATTGGAAAAGAACAGCAGTTCCGCCATTTTCTTATGGGTTTCGTCTTTTAAGGGGGTTTTCCGAGAATATTTTTATTTTTTTCTAAAGGCAGGGAATGTGATGAACTAACAAAAGAAACATGACTTAGCTCGTATATCCCCCACTGCTCCGATGGTCCCGCCGATCTTTGTTAGCTGTTCTGCAGCGATGATGGGCCAACTACCTGCACGTGACCGCTGTATCAGTACCAGTGATTGGCTCCAGTGGTCACATGGATGAACGGAAGGTCATTGCTGCAGGGAAATCAATAAAGACCGGCGGGAACACTGGGGCGATGGGGCTGTAGCTGCAGTGGGATTGAACAGGTGCGTATTGTGTTTTTAAATAAAAATATATATATATTTATTAACTTTGCTGCCCTTAGGACTATTGTAAGATCCTCTAATGAAGAGATGCTAATGAGCTAAACAAGTTTGATCCTTCTCCTTCAACTGGGTTTATGTGTGATATTCTAATAAGGAGACCAAACTCTCAAGAGTCATGGAGGCTCGGTGTTAGTGCCTTCTAGACAGTCACCTAGGCTTCATAGAATTTCATAGTCTCTGCTCTCTCCTCCACTCTCCCTTTTCAGTGCCTGCTACTGTTTTACATTGATTTAAATCGAGATTTGTCGGCCATTCGGGGTTTGTGGAAAGCTGAGTGATTGTTGCTCTAAGCAGTATTCGTTGTCCGACTCCTTTCCCGTTAATTCCTCGTGTTATTCAGCATGCACGTCTCTGATCTATATACCTCACAGTTCTATCATACTTTCCCCACTAAAGCTGCCAAGACATATCTGGTTGTCAGAAAATGACTTTCGGATCATCCAGCCGCACAGCGCTATAAAAATTCTAATTACCGTGAGTCGGAACTCAGATCTTTTTTTTTTTTCAAATGTGTGGGATGCTGTTAAACAAACAATGTTCCCTGCGAGCCAAGGTTTCCTGCTGGAATTATAGACCCTGACAAGAAGCAACATTTCACTGCTATATTTGTTTCCCTTAGAAGCAAAAATATATATATTTAGTGTTTTTTGTGCAAAAGTCAGAGAGCACCCTATTTAAAGGGGAGATTCTCCTTTGCAGCTATTTTTTTTTTTTTTAATTATTCCAATACATCTATAGTTGAGAAATGTTGCAGATGTTCTTAAATAAAATTTTCCGTCTTGGGTTTGCATAGGAGCTCTGGACCCACATGTGTCTCCATGGTTACAGACTACAAACAAACCCTGTGTAGTCTGTTCCTTCAGTCCTACTTCTTCCATCTGTCTCTTCTTATTAACATACATTTGGTAAGTCCGCAAGAAGTAGGGGACAGATGTATGACGATATGACCGCAGGATTAGACTATAGAGTTTCTTTCTAGTCTGTAACCATGGAGACACGCAGGTCTGCATAGGAACTGTAAACCCAAAATGCTAGATTTTGAATTAAGACTTTCTGCAAAGTTGCTTCATTTTAGATGCATCGGAAAAACAAATAAAATGGTTGTAATGATGGGCATAGTTAATATTTCAGTCAAAACGACCATTCGGTACAAGCTTTAAATTGTACCATGTCAGGAAAATGACCAGGCCTAAAGACTAACTTCCATCTTTTTGATTTAACATGATTACATATAAAGCTATATAATACTATTCTCTTGTTCGTTATTGGAAACTGTTAGCAAGCTGGTGTTGACAGATCTGATTTATTTTTACTTTGAATCTCGGTTACAGAGGTTTTCCAGACATTGGGCCATTCTCTTATATTGACGACCTATCCACAGGATAGGTCATCCGTATATGATTGGTGGGGTCCGACACCTGGACGCCGCATCGATCAGCTGTTCCGGCTACCGCCGGGCACCGAATATTAAGCAGTGGTCAGCCCGGAAGAAGATTGCACTGGTCACGGTACAGCGGCTGTACTGCAGCTCTGCTCCTATTCAAGTGATTAGGAGCAGAACAACCTGCTTCCGGCACCAACTACTGCATAACGTTTGGTGCCCGGAGGCAGCCGGAACATCTGATCGGTGCGGCGTCCACCAATTATATAGTAATGACCTATCCTGTGCATAGGTCATCCGTATGAAAAACCGCCTCATGGCTGTACAACCCCTTTAATACTTTGGGTGCTTGTTGATATCTTGCTGTGGTTCTGATTTGGCTCAGTAGCATCTTTAAATAGTCACTAGCTTTTCAACCAACTTTGCATAAATTAATAGTACAAGCAAATATAAAAAACTTTGTAATATATGTTATTCGAGAAAAATTCCTCTTTTTTTTCCCCACTTCTGATGCTCCTTTCCTCCCCCTCCTAACTGTTCACTCACTCTGAATTTACTGCTAAATCCACCTCCTCAAGACCAGACGGATTATTGGCTCACTTACACCTCTTGCACGCGACCAAGTTCCGGCCGTAAAAAATGGCCCGTGCGTCAGTCGGATTTCCAGGCCCGACCGCGGTGCAGGTGAACGGGACTCCTGGCATCATAGACGTTTTATGATGCTAGGAGTCTCTGCCTCGCCACGGAGCTGCTGTTCCGAACTGAACAAAATGGTACAGAACAGCAGTTCCGTGGGGAGGCAGGGACTCCTAGCATAATAAAATGTCTATGATGCCAGGAGTCCCGTTCACCTATACCGCGGTCGGACCGGGAAATCCAGCCGACACTCCGACCGTGTTTCTTAGCCCGATCTCCTCATGTCAAGAGGTGTTAAGGATCGGCTTACAAGTCTATGGTGAGTAGGGAAGAGGAGCAGAGTGAGAGAGGCAGAGTCACACCGAGATTCTGCAGCAGCTTCTTGTAAATATTATGTTACTCCGATGCTGGATTCTCAACTGTTACTGCTGTAATCTTCTCCATGCAGCTTCTATGTATATGGATTCTCCTCTTCTATGTGTGCAGTGTATATACATGATAGCAGTTAGGCTCCACCAAGTAGCTCAGAGAAAACTGAGATTTAGGGAGAGAACCTGGTTTAAAGGCACTGTAAAGCTATGTATCTTCCCTTTGGGCTGACCAATGGGGTCCACCTCCTGGTGATAAACTGTTATTGCTAAGGGAAGCTGCTGATTCGTCCACTTTGTCCAAATCTGGTATTACACGGTGCCTGATCAGTGAGTAATGCACCTAGTCCACAAGCGCAATAAATACTCCTTGAGGCAGCTCTGCTTTGGAGGGGGACCTAATAGCACGCATGGACGGGGGTGGAAAAACCCCTTTAACACCCATGGCAGCTCGACTAACCCAATAATATCCAGTGCGAATATTCATGACTCATATAATATTGTGGTCATTTGGGTGTTCTTGTACAAGGCCAGGATCACACACACCGTTTCGATGCAGTTTTTTGAGCCAAACACAGAAGTGGGCACTAAAGAAAAGAGATGCATCAGTCTTTCCTTTATATCTTCCCCCTCCTTTTGGTTCCACTTCTGGCTTTGGGTTCCAAAATTTTTCCAAAAACTGCTTTAAAACTGTGTGTGTGATCCTGGCCTTAATAAGTTGAGCTCTCCTGGGTATTAATACAAGCTATTCAATTATAAGATCTGTCAACAGCAGCTTACCGTTTGTGTTAAAGAGACCCTTTCACCTCCCCATACATGTGCAGCATGTAATGGGGAGGGCTGCAAAAACCCTGGGGCACATGAATTTTTTTTTTCTACCTCCCACCGTTATTTAGATATCGGTGCCGTTATATTTGGCACCCGATATTTAAATAACCCTCTGAACAGTCAACGGGGCGTGTACTGTCAAGGGGGTGTGTTACTATAGCTGTGACACTGTCCAATCAGATATGGACAGTGCCACAGCATGAGAGCGTGTGCGATTGCAGTCTTTTCACCCGAACAGGCAAGGGGGCGTCAGTGCTACGGACAGTGTGAGCTGGAGAGGAGAGTGCGCATGCGCGCTCTCGTCTATTCAGCTCTTGTGAGAGATCAGTCTTGTATTTTGCCTGACGAACTGGCAAGGGGGCGTGTCACTGCTACGGACAGTGTAAGAGCTGGGGAGCGCTCACACTGTCCGTAGCACTGACGCCCCCTTGACTGTTCGGGTGAAAAGACTGCAATCGCACACTCTCTCATGCTGTGGCACTGTCCATATCTGATTGGACAGTGTCACAGCTATAGTAACATGCCCCCTTGACAGTACACGCCCCATTGACAGCTCAGGGCGTTATTTAAATATCGGGCGCCAAATATTACTGTGCCGATATCTAAATAACGAAGGAGGGTAGAAAAAAATGTAAAGTGCCCCAGGGTTTGTGCAGCCCTCGCCATTACATGCTGCACTCAGCTTCAAGTAAAACCATCCATAAATGAAGCATAAACGTAGTAAAATATATCGCTGAGGTGTTTGTTTTTGATATTTTTCGGACTACAGTCAATATGAGGGGAAGCTCCACTTTAATAGACCTTGTGCTAAAGCTTCTCTAAATCAAAATCTCCTTTCTGGCTCAGAATAAAACATGATGTCTGATCCTAAGATCTTATAATTTCATTTTTTTGCAGCTTCCTCAATTTCCCCCTCGACAGTAAAAACACAATAGGAATAGGATATTTTATTAGCCTTTACTGCTGAAATTTCCTCAGTGCTTTATCCTTGTACTGAACTGAATTTACAGACCCTGTTACCTGGAATTTAATGGAACATGGAACAGACGGTGTGATGATACCTGGTCGCTAAGCCACTTGTACAAGCTTCACACGTGGATGCACTTGATTTAGGCCTTTCAGCTTCCTTCCACCTACTTTATCAAAGCCACTACTCAAAGACACTCACGCTGGACCTTGATGGGGAGAAAAGTCACGCGAATTCTGACCTAGTCGCCATTCTTACCGTAGTCCCTAGTCCCCCGAAACTTTTTCCCTCCTAGGAAAAAATTGAGGTCGCTCGAAGGGAATTTATTAAGCACTCTATGGTGGTTTACTGGCGTCGAAAAGTTGCAATTTGCACAATTTTTTTTTTGCATTTTTACACCACCTCTGCTTCGTTGTGAGCGGGGTGTGGTGGGAGGTGCAGGGCCACGGCAGCCCAGCGCAGTCCCTATAATTTACGCCAGAAACTGATGTGCATTATAGCTGAAATCTACTCCAGCTCGTAATAATTTAGGCGCGTTTTGCTCCACTGCGCTTTATATTAAGACTTTAGTATGAAACACCAGTCTTAATAAATTCCCCCAAATGAGTTTAAAGTAACAGTCGCGCTGATACTATATAGTATACATACATACATACTGTACACTCATACAGGGTGATGTCTCTTAGTGTAAACCTCTTCTACAGGGCGCTATCCAGTGTGGGTTAAGGGGGTTCTCCTGGACTTTTATATTGATGTTTTATATCCATAGGATAGGTCTTCAATATCATATCGGTGGGGCTGCGAGTCCTGGCACGCTTGACGATCGCTGAATGAAGTGGGCGCAGTGTTTGTCACACTTTCCAGGCACCGTGTCATACACTTGCGTAGACGCCGTGCCTGGGATTGCCGTTCTGGTACCATTCAAGTGAATAGGACGGAGCTACAATCCAAGGCACAGCCGCTACGGGAGCATATGGCACCGTGCCTGGTAAACACCGAAGAGGCTGCAGTGTTTGTTGCCACGGCCCTTTCAGTCAGCTGATCGGCGGGGGTGCCTGGACTTGGGCCCCCACCGATCCTGAAGATAGGCCATCAATGTAAATATCCTGGAGAACCCGAATCCGCATTAAGCCCACACAGAGAGAGAGATATTAGCCGGTCTGCAGCTAAAGATGGAGGAGGTTGGGAGACGGGAGTTATTTCTCTGCCTGTAAGGCTTTGATCACAGAGTTTTTCGCAGGAATAAAATCCCAAACGGAATTTTGAGGCAGAGTTTGTCCTTCCTGCACGGCGTTTGCCGTGATTTTCGCCGCGTTTTTCGGTCGCGGCCATTGAGTGCTACGGGCAAAAAACTCTGCGAAATACGCTCTTTCTGCATCCCATTGATGTCAATGGGATGTCAGGGGCGTAAACGCGTGAAGATGGGGCATGTCCTTTTTTCACTTGCGAGGCGGTTTTACCGCTCGCCGGAGAAAACCGCCTCCCATTGAAATCAATGGGACACATTTTCGGCAGGTTTTTGACTAGTTTTGCGCATCGGTTTCCGCTCCAAAAAGCTCGTCAAAATACTCCGTGCGAACAGGGCCTTAGATTTCTGCTCAACTTCTTACTGTAGCAACTTGCATAGATCAACTTTACTTTACAATCCCCCTCCCCCATGTTTTACAAGATTTAGTTTCTCTTTAATAACCGATGTGTCAAAGAAACTCCACCATTGATAACATGAGCCCCTTTGTGCCAGTGTCCCGCGATCTCTCTTCCTCCTATATGCACACCCTCGGGGGAAGCTGGAAAAGTTGAGCGTTCTATTTGCAGAGATTCTGTGTGCTTTGTCTTTTTTTTCCCGTGCTCGTTGCGATCCCCACAGATGTTTCCAGCATGTCATTGTTTTAAAAAGATAATTGTTTGACATTTGAGACAGGACTTTGTATCGAGTGATAAACCGTCAGAGCGTGAACCGTTCTGTGGATTTTTTTTTCTTTTCCTGTGTTTCAGCTTGTAGTAACCAGCTTTTAATCCCGCGGAGAGTCTCACCATTGTCACTCCAGCTAATCAAGAAATCTTGCTGTTGAGAGAGAAGATTATTTGCTTTCTTTATTTTTGTCCTTTCTCTTTTATTTGTGTCTTTATCGCTACGCAAACAGAGGCGAAGCGTGCCTCACCGCCACACCAGAGAGGAGGCCGGTTGATCACACTTGACAGAGCATCTTTGAAATGAATTATGAGAAGGTCTCCTATTGATCTGACTTTTCTTTTTTTTTTTTTCTCAGGTCGCTGAGCAATAATTCCTAAGTGTTTATACAATCTATTGAAATCAATAAACAATTTAAACCGGTGTAACCGCAAAATGTTTGCCAGGTCCGAGGAACATTGAAAGTATGACCATGAATGCGACTGAAGCATTGTCGTTTTTTTTATTTTTATATATAATCGGGGAAAGGGGTTTTCCTAATGAAAATGTTGTTTTTTTTCCCTCGTTCCCTGATATTCGAGCTAATTTATAGGACAGAATTTCATGTCTATACTAGTTGCGCACTGCTTATATAGCAACGACATATTCTGCAGCGCTGTACAGACATTGTCCTCACCCGCAAGAGTGACTCTCCCCAGTGTGGCTCACAATCTTGTTTCCCTAAGGGTATGTGCACACGATATTGACAATTACGGCTGAAATTACGGAGCTGTTTTCAGGAGAAAACAGCTCCTGCATTTCAGACGTAATTGCTCGTACATGAGTTTTGCGGGGCGTCATTTACGGACGTAATTTGGAGCTGTTCTTCATTGAAGTCAATGAAGAACAGCACCAATTACGTCCCAAGAAGTGTCCTGCACTTCTTTGACGACACTGTCATTTTACGCGCCGTCTTCTGACAGCGACGTATAAAATGACAGGTCGTCGGCACAGAACATCGGCAAACCCATTGAAATGAATGGGCAGATGTTTGCCGACGTATTGGAGCCGTGTTTTCAGGCGTAATTCGAGGCCTCGTTTACGCCTGAAAATAGGTAGTGTGAACCCAGCCTTAGACAACATGCACACAATGCGTATTACGTGCAGATTTTCCTGTGTCCGCGTAATAAAGTACCTGCAAAGTAAATGAGATTTCTAGTAATCTCATCTGGACATTGCAGAATTTTTGTTTGCATGTAAATTGACAGCGGTGCATATTTTAAATCCTGCAGCAATATCCATTTATCTTATGTTTCATCTCAGAATTGTATCTGACAAGTTTAAAAGAAAAAGAAAAAAAAAACGCACTAAAATATGCACCTGTTTCTGCATCAAAATGTGAAAAATGCACCATGAGGCCTTATTCACACGAACGTGTCCGTTTTGCGCACGCAAAAAATGCTGCGTTTTGCGCGTGCAAAAGTTCAGTGTGACGTGTATATGGTGCGTGGCTGCGTGATTTTCACGCAGCCGGCATCATTATGACACTCCCTTTTTATGTGATGACACATTAAAGAAGGAGGGGATTTTATGTTTCCCTTCTCGTCTTTACCAGCTGTAGCGCGAATCACGCGTGTCACCCGGAAGTGCTTCCGTGTGCCGTGCGCGATTTGCACGCACCCATTGACTTCAATGCTTGCGTGCTGCACGAAACACGGGCAAGTATAGGACATGTCGTGAGTTTTACGCAGCACACATAGGCTGCGTGATCATCACTGATAGTCTGAACGGCCCCATTCACTAGCATAGTTCTGTGCAACGCGTGTGAAAATCACGGGCGTATGACACGTTCGTGTGAATAAGGCCTTAAGTGCGGATTTTACCTGCAGAATTACCTGCGTGTATCTGCGGTTTTATGCATATTTTCTACACCAAATTAGGCAACGTGTGCATGTAGCCTAAGAGGAGGTTTTACATAGGACGATTATCGGGCAGACGAGTGCTCCTATAACGCTCGTTCCCCATCATTTCCCTGTGTAAAAAGGGCAGCAATCTGCAAATGCTCGTTCATCTGCTGGTCGTATCGTTTTAAAAAAGTAAAAGATTATCGTTGTCGGCAGCACATCTCCCTGTGTAAACGCGCTTCCGACATGATAATAATGGATGGGGATGAGGGATCGGAGTAACGACTGCTCGTCCCCATCCATAGCTCCGTGTGACAGGAGCAAACGAGCGCAGATCGACGATGTCTCGTTGATTATCGCTCGCTGCATCGGCCGGTGTAAAAGGGCTTTTCGGCCGGGTTCCCTCGTAGTGTAAACGCTGTGGAATTTCCGAAATTCTGTGCCGAAATTCCACAGCGTTTACAGCAGCAGCAAAGTGGATGAGATGTAGAAAATCTCATGCCCACTCTGCTGAAAAAAAAACTCTGCGTAATCGTGACCTGCATAAACTGGGGTCCCTATTTGTCAATTTATGCTGCGTTTTCGTTGCTTTTCTCGTTGCGAGTTTTCCCCGTTGAATTCAATGGGGATGCAAAACATGCAATAGAAAGCCAAGTGTTGCGACATTCCGCCGCAAAAATTGAAACTCGGGGGGGGTGGGGGAGAAATAAAGAAACCCCAAAGAGCATTCAGACTCCATGCAGATTTTGCCATTGATCGGATTCAAATCCAGGACCAGTGCCACCTTTTTAAAGGGGTTGTCCAGTTTCCAAAACCTGTTTCAATATATCCTTTTTGTGAAATCTGCGTTAATAGAGGGGAGTCCTCTGTTCCGGATCCGCATCTCTTGTCCAGAGAAGAGTGATGACAAAGAGCATCTTTCGCCCTGGAGGTCCTGTTCTGTCATGTAATGTATTACACAGACAGCCCTTTGATATAAATGGGCACTGTGTAATGCATAATTTCCCCTGTGGTGGTGCTGCAGAGAAACTGAACACTTACTGCCAGGTCTCTCCACAGATTCCAGCTCATCGCTACGGGTCCCAGTAGGTGGACACTTTATGATCTAGAGAGACTCTTCTAGAAAGTAGGGATTGTCCAGATTGGAGGACCCCTTTAATAAGAAGGTACAGATTATGGAACTAATGTTAGTTCACCCTGAAAAAGTATGCATTCGCCTCTTTTGATCTGTATTTGTGGATGGACAATGGTAACCTCTATATATAGCTTGAGGGCACATACCCATGAGCTCGTTCAGATTCCATATGGAAAAGGTACTGAATATTAGTCTTTGGCCTACATGCAGTCTGTCATTTTTATTTATTTATTTTTTACACAATCATTTGCTGTAAGATTTTCCCATATATGACAAAGGAGCCATTTTTGTCGAGATTTTGCTCTCATGCATTAAAAAAATCCCTAAAAAAAACGTATTTATCGCTACACTTCTGCGTTATCTGTGTTATGAATTTGTATTCAAACCTCATAGGGAACGTTAAAACAAATCATTAACGATCGTGCTTCTCACAGCAGTATGATAGAGTAACCTTGGAAATTTGAAATGATCCTGAATGTAAATTCTCGTGGGTGATTCCTTTTAAAGGCTATATATGTACACCTTTTGAGATCTTTTTTATTTTTTATTTTTTTATATATAATATTGTTCAACAGTGTGATTGGTGCAATTTCCTAAATACATTTTTTTTTTTTAGAATAATGTTTACTTTTTGAGATACAGCTGCTTTGTATCCTGTATAGAGAGCAGCTGTATCGTTTGCTAGGACCTGAATCTGTCATGTCCGTGGAACTGACGCGTTCAGCAGGGAATGAACATCTTTGTTATGAACTTAGATGTGATCGGTAACGGCTCGAGCCTGCGTGTCAGACATGCAGGACCCGCTGTCGTGGAATCTGCTGACCTGACGGATTTAGGGCTCCGCTCTAGATACAGCTGCTCTGTATACAGGATACTAAACAGCTGTAACTCAAAAAGTAAAACATTTATTTTTAATAAAATGTATTTAGGAAGTTCCACCAAAAACACTGATACACACTTCTATTAAAAAAAAATAAAAAATAGAAGGCCATACATTTGAAAATTAGAAAAAAATTTAAAAGGCCCAAATTTTTTAATTCTGTTTAATATTGCCATTTCTTTTGTGGTGGCCATTTCGTAAAAATGACAATCGGAAGTGCCGCCATTTTTAGGTTTTGGCGATTAGCTGATTGCTATGGGTCTGGCAGCTGAAACCCCGTTGATCAAATTACAGGCAATGAATTTGACTGCAGTGGCCACTGCAGGAGAAATGTGGTATTACATATTGCCCATTCATATGCTAATACATGGTCACACTGGTTCTCCAGTGTGGGAGCCTTTATTAGCCATAGTGAAGAGCAACTGCAAAAAGACACAAGTCCCAAATAGTGACCCCCGTCTATGAAGTCCATATGCCATAATTCAGCATATGTATTGAGGTTGTCCTGACAACCTCTTTGGATTGGGGCAGGTACATCTACAGCATCCCTCCAGTAACGTGGAGACTTTGCAATCATCAGCATGATTGACCATTGTTTCGAGTTGTCAGTGGGATGAAAGTGCAATATCATATCACCCACGTAGACCGACGTTGTCACATCACAGCATTGTAGCCTGTATGATCAGCTCCAGTGGCAAATTGAAGACGTACTCCGACAATTTTTTTTTTTTGCATGCCTTCATAGATCCTATTCTAATAATAGTGTGTAATTATTACTTGTTGACAACAAGTACAGTACAAAAATCTGTTCCGTTGTAATGCTGTTGGGTCACGTGACTGAAAGGGCTCATCCACACGCTGCGTAATTGCAAAGTTTTTTCCGTCTGGGATTGCAGACGGAAAAAACGCTGCAGTATATAGTAGCAGCATAGTGGATGAGATTTAACAAATACAGATCAGAAATTGATTTGCGGTGTGAAATTTTCGGACCTCCGCATGTCCATTCCTGCTGCGGAAAATGGACTGCATTGTTGCGTTTTTCAGAGGAGATGTCACCGTCTCCTAACATTGCGAAAAACGCTGCAAAATACGCACCATTTTCTGCTGTAAAAACTGCAGGAAATGGTGTGTTTTTGCCGCAGCGGAATGTCTGCTATTCTCAACGGAATTGTTGCAGAAATTTTCTGCAGCAATTCTGTTGTGTGTGGACAAGCCCTAAGGTGGCCGGCCCCCTGTGTTTTATAGCAGTTTCTGCATGAGCCGGGGGTCACCATCATCCTGGGTGACCCCCTTCCTGATGGTTACAATGTGCGTCCTCCACGTTGCGTTGTCTGATTGCCGCCCTCCCAGGCCGCTAACACCTCCCTGCTGGCTGCTGCTCCCACACCCCTACAAGAGCAGGGGCTGATGAAGAACAAAATCCCAACATGGCAGCCGCTATAGAAACTCAAGAGGTCGCGGTAAGATGGAGGACTGCACTAATTATTACAACTATGCAATTGTTTAATTAAGTTACCGGTGTGGGGTTTATGGGCAAAAAAAATATCACCGGCGTGTTTCTTTAATGTAGTTGTTTGTTCAGTCATCCCATGCGCCTCAAAGAATACAGAAACGTACAATTTTTTCATCAGTGAAGTTAATGGGATAATCAATCTGTTGTGTGTTTTTTTTTTTTTACATTTAAATCCGTGAGACGGCAGATGGAAAAACTAATGTCCATCATTTTGAAAAATACTGCATGCAGTATTCTCCTGTCCCTATGATGATGATAACCCTGTATTAGAGGGGCTGTTTGATACTAGAATTTTTATTTTTTTAAAGAAACAGCGCCACTCTTTTTACATGGGCTGTGTCTGGTATTGCAGCTCGGTCCAGTTCACCTAAGCAGCATAAGCATGTGTAGCACCCTGTTATTTTAACACTATAATCCCAGAGTTCTGCCCTGTATGGCAAACACACGACATTTGCAGGCTGTGTTATGTGTTGGTGTTTGGACAGGTTTTTTGTGCCCTTTGTAAATGCTGCCATTTCCTTTTCCTGCCGCTGCCGCCACCTCCACCGTGATTAACGCCTGAAAGTCCCATGCACTTCACTATATGCAATTTGTAGATCTTATAACCACTTGTGCCTGTCGCCATAAATTTCCATTTTGTGTATATTCACCTAAATTAACGATTATACATCTTTGGGGAATTGGAATCATATTTTTATACTAGAAAACAAGAATGTAGCTGCTTTTAAAATATTTTTGGGATTTTCTTCTGAAGGGGAGTCTGTGGGTGACCCAGTAAACGTGGCAAACTATCCCCCCACTATATCTGAATTGGATCATGCGATCTTGGCGATACGTGGTAGCTGTGGGGTCGCTCGTGAGTGGTCTTCCCAGACTTATTTATTTTGCTTGCGGCACAGGGAGTCATGATATTTAGTGGGTGGTGGTGCACCTCTAAGGTTGAATTCATAGGGACAGTATGGCGGCGCACAGGGACCCTTCCGGTCAGTATTGCATGAGCTGCCTCCATATTCTCCCCCAAAAAGGGGTTATCCCAATTAATCCATTCTGTTGAAAACCACCTACATCCACCTAAAGATAAGATTTAAATGTTTTGGGTGAAAATTTATCTTTTTGTTTAAATGTTCCTCTATTTGGTCTGCCTATTCGCGCCACCGCTGCGGTGAGAGCTTTTGGGTGGGCATTATCACCACGGCTATTCATTCATGTGTATCCCCCCCCCCCCATGCTATGGCAAAAGTTGTGCGCGCTACACTTCTTTTGCAAGCGGAGAAGATGGCAATAACTCTGCTTATTAGAGACGCTGAGGATGCCGCTGTGCGTGCTCGTTTTTTTCTAAGCCAACAATAATTGCAGCCTGCTCACCAGCAGGGGTCGCTCCACCACTGCCGCAGATACAGTGAAGAGGGCAATCGACTGCGCATGCATGTCCACCCGTACAGGGTACGGAAAGTGGATGGACTGAAGGGTGAGGAGACTCGACTTTAGGGGGCGCTATAACCATACAGTAATCAGTACATCTCCGCACAGAAAATTGATGAAATGGACACGCTGGCCTGTTCTGACATCTTAATCTAAATTGTCGCGTCGGATAACCTATTTAATGCCTCAATGAGACTATAAGATAGAGAATTCAAAATGTTGTCCTAACCTTGCATTACCCTTTTGCTGCGGTAACTGGTTTGTGGTACCGGAAGGGACCGGGCCACAGCTGACTTTCCTGATCATTTATTTCATAGCCGACGTCAGAGTTGTGACTGTGGTTTGCACAACCCCAAAAGGTGAGCATTTGACCTGCTCATCTGTTATTGCATATTTTACCACTGCTTACCTGCACTATGTGGCGCCGTGCATCTCTGCTTTCTCCTCCAGTCGTAAGTAGCAGGAGGCTTATATAGGGTTAACTAGGAGACCTCCCTTCACACACTGATGTGAAAGAATGCAACACACCCCATGGCACCACAAAATGGCACCTAAAGCATGTCACATTTTAGCTCTAGGCAGTGACGTACATTGAGAGGGGGCCCCATTGCAAAGATCAAAATGGGCCATCCAATATGGTGCTTGTTTCTCTGGAGGCAGAACAATCTATACCTACATGATTTCCAGGAAGACACAGGCAGGCAGTACTATCCATACCTAATATAGTTCCCAGGAAGAGACCGGGAGACAGTACTATCTGTAGCTACATTGATTACAGGAAAATACAGGCAGGCAGTACTATCTATATAATTTCCAAAAAGAAACGGACGCAGTATTATCTGCACCTACATCATTTATAGGAAGAGACAGGGAGGCAGTACTATCTGTAGCTACATTATTTACAGGAAGAGACGGGGAGGCAGTACTATCTGTATCTACATAATTTGCAGGTAGAGACAAGGAAGCAGTACTATCTGTCTACATCATTTACAGGAAGAGACTGGGAGGCAGTATTATCTGTGTCTACATCATGTACAGGAAGAAACTGGGAGGCAGTACTATCTG
Organism: Rhinoderma darwinii; assembly: GCF_050947455.1. Classification (NCBI taxonomy): domain Eukaryota; kingdom Metazoa; phylum Chordata; class Amphibia; order Anura; family Rhinodermatidae; genus Rhinoderma; species Rhinoderma darwinii. The sequence goes on along the minus strand of NC_134693.1, from coordinate 23,334,739 downwards.
TAGCTACATCATTTCGAGGAAGAGATAGGAAGGCAGTACTATATGTGTCTATATGATTTTGTAGTCTATTGGAAGCACATCTCCCCCTAGCAGGGTAACTACCTCAAACCTAAGCACAGAGATGGTGGTGACGTATGCAACGCCCCCAGCTATTGTTTGTGCAGGCAATATTAGGCATTGTATCAACATCATTTAAAGGTGCGGTATTCTCTTGCCTTAATAACTTGGTGGTCACCACATCCCACTGTGTGAATGTTACGAGCCTCACAATATTTAGGTAGATGTGAAAAGAAATGGATTATAATCTAGAGAAATTACCGTGTTGGTCACTGCACCATCTGAACATCGTCTTTAATCAATTTGGGTTAAAATGAGAATATATGAAGGAATCCAGGGCATGCTAGAGCCTCATAATGGTGTTAAATAAAGCCAGGACAGATGATGGCGCTCTCTGAATTTTGCCCCTTTGCCTTTTTGTCATTCTTGGCCAGTAGGATTTGGTTATAGGATTTAAAGGGAATTCCCTCATTGTTTACTCCCAGTCTGTATTTGTTTAGGGGGTCTGTTTTAGTTTATGGGGTCTGTATTAATCTTGGGTGTGATGAAGAGGGGTCATATGCACTATGTATAATTCAAATGACCTAGTTACGGCCACGTCCTATATAAATAGCCAAGGCATGAGGGAAAAAAATGTTGCCGCTTTTTTGCAACGCGTTTCGAAATCTCCCAAATTTTCCTTCTCAAAGATTGTGTTTCAAGCACAACTGCAGTCCTCCTGAATTTTGTAGCTTCTGTTTTGATCAGATTGAAAGAAACACACATTTTATTTTCCATCTAGTAAGTATTGAGCACAGAGACAAAATCCACAAATATTTCTGCAGTTTAAGGCTTAAGCACTTGGGGCGAGTGTCATTTTGCGCAGCGGTAAAGAGTCTTGATGCATTTACGTAATGTGAACATACAATTTATAATGCTACGACTTCACAGTTAACGTTAATCCCTTTATTTAAATTTTTTAAGATCGTGCCATAAAGGACTGCTAATTATTTCCCGGCTGATGCTGGCGGTGCCTACGGCTTTCTATATTAGTGAGGTGACAGCGCACCCTAGTGGCTTGATCTGGGAATTACAAAATCTAACTCACTGAAGGTCTTGTTTATAATAAGAAAAATTCAGTGCAATTGTGACGGAAGGAAGGATGTATCACTGCTAACTTAAGTCTCCCTTGGATGAAAGGACCTTTTAGCTCGTAATAGTCAGTGCTCTGTTTTTTAGGTCTTTGAGCTAATCTTCATGGTGCTGCCATAGGAATGAATGGGACTGTAATGTACACAATGCTGTTATAAGGGGAATGCAGTGCTTATGTGTATAACAATCCCCTTCACATAGCATCACTATCAACAGGAGTTCAGAGATTTGGACTCCAAACAAAAAGAAGGGAGCACTACACTTATAACAATGGGGTGCCCTTCGGTCATGGATGGACCCCCCACATATTCTGTCTTTTAAAAAGTTTTTGTGACAGGTCAGGCGATTGCTATGACCCTGGAGGGTTACTTTATTGAGAAATGGATTTGATTCCGCAGGGAGGGGACAGGGCTTTGTTGCGTCACGACGAAAGCTTACATGGCATACATATCATTTGGGATGCATGGAAAAAAAATGATTCCATTTTTTATTTTTATTTTTATTTTTGTACTTCTCCTGTATTATACTCCAGAGCTGCATTCATAATTCTGTAGGCTTCAGAGCTAAAGTCTCCCAGCATTCCTTACTGACTCTGTCTGCTATACACCAGGTATTGTACTGTAATTTGTTGTAGGAAAAGCAGATTGTCCCACTGCACTATAGGAGCTCAGGTGAGATGTTAGGGCTGTGTCTGACAACAAGCTTGTTGACCGTTTCCAATGACAACCAGCAGAGTTGTGAATGCAGCGATGCAATATAATACAAGCTGACAATCCGGATCAATGCAAGATCAGTAATACAATGTATTTCCAAAATGTCTCAACTTTTTATGTAGAAAATTGTGTATGTAAACTGTGCATACCATTTATGTTGTAACTTTCCACTTCTCCATGCGTTATGTGCATCTGTTTAGAATGTCATTACCTTTGCATACACCAGGACAGTAAATAATGCTGATAAAACATTGTACATCTGATTCTTGAAGGTTCCAGACGGATCACCGAGCCTCCGTTAACTGGAAGGAAACCCATGAACGAGTTAAAAGCATATTAAGGACGCACAGTGCCCGGCAGAAGCTCCATTTTGTGAGTTTGACTGATATTTCATTATTTATCGGTACATGCTATGGTGTTCTGTAAGATATAATCTGTTCCACCTGTGAGTGTAGCAAATCCTCAAAGCGTTTGTCCTCCATTGAAAGTACACAGAGTATCTGCCCTGGACCCCTCAGGGATTTCCGGCCGAAAAAACAAACTAAATTGTGGAGCCGGAAGGTCCATGGCAGAAAACGGCGGTCAAAAAAACCTATACTTACCCATAGTCATGGCAAGGCGTACCTCTGATGTCCTGCAGCCTGGTCTCCTGGGTTGGCGTTTCATCCCATATGACAATTGCAGTCTGTAATCGCAGCTTTTTCGCTGCAAAAATCGCAACATCTGCTATTTTGTTGCGGGTTTTACATCCCCATTGATTTAAATGGAGAAAACCCGCAACAGAAAAGCCACCCCGCAATTTTTTTACGTTTTTTTGCAGCCAATTAATTTTTTTTACGCAGTGTGTGGATGAGATTTGTTAAAATCTCATCCACCCTGCCACTACTGTATTACTCTCCAGATTTTCCGCAATGAAATACGTTGCGGAAGATCCACAGTGCTTACGCTACGTGTGGACGTTCCCACCTGATAAAAAAAAAATAAACGGCTTAATAATAATAATAATAAAGCTGATTAAAAAACAATATACCTCAGAAGACGAGCTTGTTCTAAATTTGCACAGCTATGGACACCCTGGCTGGACACTCCAGGACTAGCCTCAAGGGGAATTCTGCTGGATTGAGTTTTGACTACTTTTTTAGGGTCTCAACCTTGAATGGACTGTCCAGATTAGGAAAAGCTGGCTGCCTTTTTCCAGTAACAGCCCCACACCTGCCCATGGGTTATATTTGGTATTGCAGCTCCGCTTTATTGAAATAAGTAAAGCTGACCTGCAATACCACACACAGCCTGTGAAATGGTGTGGTGCTGTTTCTGGGAGAAAGCAGACAAGTTTTTGTAATACTGTAGAACACCTTTAAATTGATGTTAAACTTTATGTGCACCGCACCTGTGTCTTGACTTTTTGACAATGGGTGCCACATTACTGTATTTTTGGTTTTTAGGCAGTGTAATAATATGTCTGTGACACAACATATATATATATATATTATTACATGTTTAATTTATTTTTCTTGTACTAATTTCTGCATGCAGGACAGAATCACTTTGGACAAAACATGGGTCATGCTTTAGGGGGATGCATGACATGAAGATCCTTGTGTCAGTCGCCTTCAGGCCCTGCGCTAGGCCTAACACAGTCTATTAGTTTTGCTTGGAGTGTCTCTTTAGGGAACCTATTAGATTCCCTTAGAATATACCGCTAGAGGGTGTTCCTACACCTACAATGCATGCCGCATATGTGAACTTCATTTTTCACTTGGCTGGTTGGTCGAGCGAGACTTTGTAAGAGCATCCAGGATTTCCAAAATCGCCTCCCATGAATTTCAATGGGTGGCGGAGGTGTTTTTTTTTCCCGCGAGCGGAAAAAACGCTTGCGAGAAAAAAAGCGTCATGCTCTTTTCCCAGGCGTTTCCATCTCTATTGACATCAATGGGAGGCAGAGAAAGCGGTTTTCGTGGCGTTAACTTGCCCGCAGTCGAAAAACGCAGCTAAAAATTCGGCAAAATGAGTGCAGGCAGGTCAAAATCTGCCTCAAAATTCCTGAAGGAACGTTGAGGCAGACTTTTCCGCCTATAACAAAACTCTGTGTGAACAGGGCCTAAAGGTTCTATATCCTTAGGGCATGTGCACATACACTAATTACGTCCGTAATTGACGGACGTATTTCGGCCGCAAGTACCAGACCGAACACAGTGCAGGGAGCCGGGCTCCTAGTATCATACTTATGTACATGATTACAGTACGGGACAGTTGTCCTGCAGCGAGGCAGGGACTCCTAGCATCGTACATAAGTATGATGCTAGGAGCCCGGCTCCCTGCACTGTGTTCGGTCCGGTACTTGCGGCCGAAATACGTCCGTCAATTACGGACGTAATTAGTGTGTGTGCACATACCCTTACAATAAAGTTTAATGTATTTTTCTTTGACAATTTGATAATCCAGCACGTATTTTACCATTAATGGCGTTTGGGGGTCAGTAACGCGAAGCGAAGACTATGAAGTTCTTCTGAAAAAATATAGAATAGCTGAGAGAAGCCGGTAATTACAGCTAACCAGTACAAATGATCAGATGTCTAACAAGAACATATTAGCAGGAGAGCTCGCTGAGCTTTGAAATTTGATTCTGATGTTCAGATTTACAAATGTTCAGCTGCCGTGGGAGTTTAAAGGCATGAGCGGTGAATGGCAAGCGCCAGCGATTCCAAGGCCTCCGTAGATTCTCTCAAATTTATAACCCACAGGAATTTTCTTTCCTTCTTTCAATTCGGTAACATTTAATTAAAAATATTCATCAATTTGTGGCTCATTACTTCACATTGCTGCTTTTTCCTTTTTTCTCTTTTCCCTTTTCTAATTCTATAACACTCTATGGAAATGTGTGTCTGTGTGTCTGTGTGTCTGTGTGTCTGTGTGTCTGTGTGTCTGTGTGTCTGTGTGTCTGTGTGTCTGTCTGTGTCAAGGCCGAGGAACATTTTTTTTAATGATAAAATTATAGGTGAAATACGCAACCTTAATGGGCAATGGACATCTTAGCTTGTATTATCCGAACGCATGCCTGTTACCGCATAAACCGGAAGCTGCCATCTTGTTTGCAAAGCCGCAATTAGAAGAATTTATTAGAAAACTGAAATTGCCAAATTTTACTTAGTAAAATTGAAATCGTATTCCATAACACAATAGGGCTGCCATGTTATGTGGGATACAAAAGGGCTGCCATGTTATGTGGGATACAAATGGGCTGCCATGTTATGTGGGATATAAATGGGCTGCCATGTTATGTGGGATATAAATGGGCTGCCATGTTATGTGGGATATAAATGGGCGGCCATGTTATGTGGGATACAAAAGGGCTGCCATGTTATGTGGGATACAAATGGGCTGCCATGTTATGTGGGATATAAATGGGCTGCCATGTTATGTGGGATACAAATGGGCTGCCATGTTATGTGGGATATAAATGGGCTGCCATGTTATGTGGGATACAAAAGGGCTGCCATGTTGTGTGGGATATAAATGGGCTGCCATGTTATGTGGGATATAAATGGGCTGCCATGTTATGTAGGATATAAATGGGCTGCCATGTTATGTAGGATATAAATGGGCTGCCATGTTATGTGGGATATAAATGGGCTGCCATGTTATGTAGGATATAAATGGGCTGCCATGTTATGTAGGATATAAATGGGCTGCCATGTTATGTGGGATACAAAAGGGCTGCCATGTTGTGTAGGATATAAATGGGCTGCCATGTTGTGTAGGATATAAATGGGCTGCCATGTTATGTAGGATATAAATGGGCTGCCATGTTATGTGGGATACAAAAGGGCTGCCATGTTGTGTAGGATATAAATGGGCTGCCATGTTGTGTAGGATATAAATGGGCTGCCATGTTGTGTAGGATATAAATGGGCTGCCATGTTATGTAGGATATAAATGGGCTGCCATGTTGTGTAGGATATAAATGGGCTGCCATGTTGTGTAGGATATAAATGGGCTGCCATGTTGTGTAGGATATAAATGGGCTGCCATGTTGTGTAGGATATAAATGGGCTGCCATGTTGTGTAGGATATAAATGGGCTGCCATGTTGTGTAGGATATAAATGGGCTGCCATGTTATGTAGGATATAAATGGGCTGCCATGTTGTGTAGGATATAAATGGGCTGCCATGTTGTGTAGGATATAAATGGGCTGCCATGTTGTGTAGGATATAAATGGGCTGCCATGTTGTGTAGGATATAAATGGGCTGCCATGTAATACAGGGTATAAAAATAGCTGTCATATCATCCATAGTGCAAAATAGCTGCCATGTCATGCAGAGCACCGAATGGCTGCCATGTTACCTAGTTCACAAGATGGCTGCCAAATCATGCAGAACTTAAAATGCTCTTGTGTGATCACCAGTGACGGACATTCATTCATTTGCTATTAGACAAGTCCGTCGTGTGACGAAGCTACAGAAGACACTTGTCCCTCTATCCTGCAGGTGAAGAACATTCTTATCATTTTCCCACTTTCCAGATGTGTTTTTTTCACATAGAAATGTAATTATCATTCACTCTCAGCCATTTTGATATGTAGAACATTTCTTAGCAGGATCCGTTAATGGCGGCGTCCATCGTACATTCGTCATATTGCGAGGTCCGGCTTTGTTGTCCGCACGGTGGAAGCCGCTTAACCTGATTATTCTGATTATTGATCCCTGTGTCAAGCACACTGATAGACCTAAGACACAGCTTGTAGCCTTCTTGGTGAGGTCAGCACTTGTACATGCGGGAATTCTACAGCAAATTCTTTGATCTGACATTCACGAGACTTGCTAGGCGCTGGATTATTGAATAAGAAAGTCAATCATGATGTCCTAAAACTTCCAGAGGAGGCTCGTTCTTCATAACGGATCTGTAATCTGCAGTTAAATGACCGTAATATACAAACAAATTATTCTAAAATTATTGACTATAATAAATATGCCCCATAGGCTGCTGTATATACTGTGGTTGTGACATCCAATACTATAATTATTTTACTAGGACAAGAATGTGTCCTGGAAGGAACCGGATCACTGCAACACAGCGAATGATGAGTTAATTAACACCATGGAGCTGCCGGACAGGTGAGGGTTCACTTACTTTTGAGGTCTGACCTTTTTGAAGCTTTGTAATAATTAATATACAATTTTGTGTGCGGTTTTCAGCTCTGTGAGGGAAGAGTAATAATCTGTGACGGCAGCTTAGCTGCATTATCCGAGTCTGAGATTACTCTGGAATCTATTTCTTTTTTTAGTAGAGGCTCAGGATGCCGCTCGGTCCCTTCATCATGCTTTAAATTGCAGCTCTGCCTGTGCAGTTTAGCTCCTGTGTATAAGCACAAGCTCACCAGGATGTCCATGTCATGGCAGCAAGACCAGAATTGTGACCACAATAATTGTAAAGTTTAGGTAACTAAATTACCAATGAGAAAAAGAGGATTAAGTGACATATATTGGGGCAAATGTTCCCAAGGGCCATCCTGGAGATCGTTCTTTTTATGGCATATAATGTGCTGTTTCTGTATCTTGCACTGGCTAATGGAGAGTGACTACAAAAGTGCAGCTACTTCTCCAGAGGACCCGGCCCCCCCCCTATTATTGGAATGTGTTAGGGGTCCCAGTGGTAGGACCTTATCCAGTATACATGCCATAAACTTTTTTTCTCATGGGAAACCCCATTTAATTCTGCAATACCGCTCAGCCCATGAGAGGTTAAAGGTGTAGTCAAAGCACAGAGGACCTGTCTGCTATTGTAAATACTATAATTCCCCATAAAACAAGTGTACATACACAATCTAGCACTATCTGGTCAGTGTGTGTAGGGACACGCCCCATTGACAAGGGGAATGGTAACGCCCAGTAGTCCATCTATTCAAACGTTTCCAGGAGGAATAGCAGAGGAACTGCATAGCTCTATATCCATAATATATTTTATTATCTTTGCCATTTCCCTGCAGATCTGTCAGCAGAGTTGTGAGACAATGAATCTGTAGGGCTATTGCAGGATGTCTGACCATCTATGCCACCTTGTATTGGCACGTGCCCGCAGTGTAATGATAGTGACCCTGTATATAAATAAGTAAACATGTGGCACATGGGGAGATATTAACCTTATACAATTCAGCAGTTTCTATTCTATGCACTCCCAGGTGTTTCTATCATCCTGAATTCATTTAGTTGTGTTTTTTATAGTTTTTTTTTTTTTTTTTTAATGATCCTATTTTAATCCCCCCCCCACGCCCACCCCCGCCCATTTTTTTTCCATATTACATTTCGGTTTGCTCATTTACTCCTCTTTCAATCTTTTATTATGACATATTTCCAGTTTATACATAGACTGATCATTAACCCTCTACCTGCCTGCTCCCTCGGAGCTGGAGCTGCACTGTGAGATGGAGCGTGTGCTCCGCTCTGTTCCCTCTTTATCTAGTCGTGCCGCCTGTGGGCACACTTTTTGTGTAATGGGACAGTATGTTAATAGTCCTCAGAGAGTCGTTCCCTCTTGTACAGTCTATTTAGGTAACAACTCCTTTTAATTAAATCCACTGGTACTAAAAATGTATTTTATTACCGGAGGTTAGAAGCTGCAGAGCTGTGCTCAGAAAGAACCTGGAGAGATTATTTGCCTGCAGGCCTAACTTGGAGGGGACTTGGAAGAGGTCCCCAGCAGACATTCTTGGCTTCTGAATCCGCATCAATTATTATTATTTTTTTCAAGATATATGCCATGTACATAGGGTGCGTGTAACCTGCTCAATACAGTTAAAGAGGAGCTGTCAGCACTCCGGACACGTCTATTTGTGTAGATACTTGTATACCCCATGAAATAACATTTCTGGAACATATTTTCATACACTGCGTTGTGCCATTGCTCTGTTATTCCTCCTAGACATTTATGAGTAAATTGACGACTGGGTGTTATCACTCCCCTTGTCAAAGACGCGTGTCCCTCCACATAGTCTTACTCTGTCTGCACTGATTGGACCGTGTCAGTTTGTGTAGGGACACTCCCCAACCAGTAGCCCAGTTGTCAATTTATTCATTTATTTCTAAGAGGAATAACAGAGGAACAGCACAATGTAAAGTTCTAAGAAAATCTGATAGAGCATTTTTTCATGGGGAGTACAATTATTTACTAAAACAGACACGTCACAAGAGGTGACATGTTTTCTTTAAATGGACACTAACTTTTCAAACAACTTACGCTAATCGAATAGTATACCTGATCTAGACCAACTTAGTCATTTACTTACTGTTAAAATTTTGTTGTTTTATCCATTCAAATTGTGTGTATAGTTACTGCTACTAGGTGTCTCCCTTCCTGTAATCTGCTGTCCACCTCCTGTAGTCATGCAAAATCCATCCCTAGTTACAGAGCAGAGGAGACTGATTGCAGTACGTGGGAGGTGTCACTTCACTACCTGCCAATACAATTCTATGGAGAAGGGAGGGGGAGCAGAAAGAGAGTGAGTCACACATTTTCCAACATATTCTAGAAAATTAAATTGGCCTTCTGGCAATGGTATTACCTGTCATGTCAGTAGTCCGAATGGTATACGGTACATCCAGGAGTTGGGGATGTCCTATTACCCACTTTTCGGAATAAGGTGGTCATGCATACGCTCTTAGTCATAGGGGTCTTTTGAGAGGAGACCATGTATGTGTGGTCATTTTTCTTTATTCTAAAAAATGGAAAAAGCAGAAGCCTACAATTGAGAGGGAATGCGTGGCCATCTATTTACTGGCTATTATTCCAGAACATTTGTTGGGTTCCTGCTCTTTACCCCCACTGATAAGACCACCTAACATGACATTCAGTGCAGCAAATATTATGAGCACTATGTTCAATAGAATCCACTTTTATATTTTATGGTTCATTGATTAGAAAATGTGAGACACCGTCCAAGAAGCAGGTCTCCTTGAAGATCTACCAGCACTACCCAAACGTACCCAATACTTCAATAGTTATTTTCTCTATCATTTAACTCCTCTTTGATTTTGCTGAAGCTTATTTGGTCCTGGTACAACTGCTGGGAGAAGAAGTGGTGGTAAGAGGTAATGTAGGTGGATTTCCAAAGTTTGGTTTCTAATCAATGGAGGTTCTAGACTTGAAATGAACTGTATTTCAGTTTGGCTAAAGTTTTGTTTCCCAACTGTTCCTCCATGGAATGATGTACCGTAAGTAATACTTCTCCACCTTTCACCCGCAGCCTCTCATTCTTGGAGGATAAGTCCGTTCACTTGGACAATGGGGAGTTTTGGTGCAATAGAGCGGCCACATACAAAGGAAAGAGTCATAGGATCATATTCGAGGAGAGCATGGAGAAAATCTACAGGAACATGTACAGAGATGCTGTAAGCCCAAATCCATATAGGACTCCACCTCGTTCCAAGGAGCTTATCTAAATTAAAGTAACACTTCAGGCAAAACTGACACAACTTGTGTAGGGTCTATGGGGCGGTGCATGACACAGGAGATGATCTCTTTCATAGTCTTTAAATCTCTTGAGTCCTACACCGCCCCTTAAGACCCTTCACTAGATATATATCACATTATATCAATTTTGCCCAAAGTGTTCCCTCAAGACAGCCAACACCATGTATAGAAAACCCGAAACGTGGATCTTTGAGCTCCTTCGTCATATACAACTGAGGTGACCACTTATGGATGCCAAGCGGTAAACTGATTTATGCACAAATGAATGTAAACTGTTCACCTATCCATTTTTGCTGATGCTTTCGTCTCACTTTTCTATGTATTGTATAAGATCCTTGAGTTGTAATTGCAAGATAAAGTGGATTTCCCCTTATAGGATCTACTTAATACCTTTTCTGACATGTCCTAGAGACATGAGGAGATGCCATCAGTCGATGTCCCTTCTTATTCTGTAATAAAAGAGCCCGTGGCGCGCTGTGAAGCTCGTAAACTCCTTTGGTTTGTCTCTGTGCGAATCTCTGTTACACAACCCATAATACCACACCGTTAAAATCAATAGTGTCATAGTGCAAGCATCTCCTGACAGGTGTGACAGGGACCTGTCAAATAAAGTATTAAGGGATTTCTTCAGTTATTAGAGATTTCTTGGACAAAATCAGGATATTGTGACTTTTTGTACGCCTTGGGATATTATATACATATGGCCGCCTTAAAGTGAATGTTTAACGTTCTCTTCTGCCGTGTCATTGAGAGTTATCTAAAGAGGACATTGGTGGGGTCAGATGAGCAGAGACTTCTATTGATTCCTAGAATAAAAGGTCTGGACTGAGTGTGCTATATATTGGAGGCTTTTGTGAGTATATTGGAGGTTTTTGTGAGTCTGATCTATGTTGACAAGACTCCAATTAAAATCAATAGGTCTGTAATATTTATGCATTATATGTATAATACTCCAGGTTGGGTTTTCTAGTGCCCCATGATGTGTTTTTTATGTTCATTATTATGGCCTCATGCACACAGCCATTATATGGCACCCATAGAGGTGTATGGGGCTCCACAATTTTAAAACTGAGGCGTAGACCTGTTTTTCCCTTTAAGATCCCGTATAAAAATCGAGGAAGACTCCATGAGACTGAATATTGTGGAGGTTTTTTTCTGAGAAACGGACCTGAACGGAGCACGTGAGGCGTTGTAGTACGGAGCTGCAGGGTCTCTGTGCGCCTCCGTACAGCTTCCGGGCACACATCTCATCAGGTTTTAATCCAAGTAATATTACTTTTATATTCCGTTATTATTTTGTTGAGTCTTCAAAGTAAATTATCAAGTTACCTGAAAAAAAAAAGTCAATAGAATGAAAGACCTTAAATTTGTAAACCTCTGTTAAATTGTCAAAAATTCTGTCCAGTCTGTAGGTAAGCTGTGCTGAGTGACGCTGTATTAGCACTTTTATATTGTTATTACCCATCTTTCCTACAAACATTTAAAGGGATATAGAAAAATATACAAGGGTTCGCTCACCCCGTCTCCACTGCGTTAATCCATGCGTTTGTCCAGACCACGTTGTGAATAATGATGGTGCTCGAAGATATCCCAAGAGAAGTCCTGAGCTGACAGCAGGTATATAGGGCAATGAAAAGGGAAAGGCAGTATATCCAGCACCCTTGTAGAAACGTTTAGTTTTATTCAGTCATATTTAAAAACAGGACAATTAAAATGATAATCCCGGGACCACACTTACACGTTTCAAGCCTCTAGGGTTCTTAATCATAGCTTGATTAAAAACTCTAGAGGTTTGAAACGCGTAAGCGTGGTCCCGGGATTATCATTTTAATTGTCCTGTTTTTAAACCTGACCGAATAAAACAAATTTTTTACAAGAGTGCTGGATATACCGCCTTTCCCTCTTCATTTAAAGGGGTATGCTCATCTTATTCAACTGCTGACTCGGCTCTTTGTAACTCCATAGTTTTTAATGGAAGTCCATTGTATTCTATGGGGAAAGTGGCTGCTGTGAATCAGGTCATGAGACCCCTGTTCTGAGTCTCTCGATCCAGTGGTACCTGCACCTATTAGATATTTAACCAATACTCGAATATTTCCTTTAAGAACCATGGGAACCTAAAACTACAGAGCTTTATAGGGAAAGGGCAACCTGCGTATGTCACTAGTACATTGTCAGTAAATGAAAGGAAAATTACAACCGACCACAAAGTTGTATTCCCAGGAACAGTTTGCATTGTACAAAAACCTTGTGCGTGAAATTTGTGTGTTATTACTGATGGTACATGTTTTATATTTATGTAGGGTATTTTAATAAACCCATATAACTGAAAGTGTTTCTAGTCATTTACAGAGGGACTCATTGCAGCTTTTCTTTATAGAAGTTGAACCATAGACCTGAGATATTTGTTAAAGTGGAGGTTCGTCTGTATGTCAAGGTTTTATGTAACCAGCGATGTCCTGATAAAACATTCTGTGTGTGCTGAAATTTATTGAAGCTCCAACTTATTGAAAGCCTATTCGGGAGATGACAGACAGAAGTTGTCATTGGTCTGGGAAGCCCATCAATCGCTCGAACAAATGGCGGTAGACTCACATTATAGTCTATACCCATATTTACCTCTCCCAAATGTAGCTGATGTAAGAGCGCCGCAGCCCCTTCATTTTGGCGATTGGTTGGGGTTCTCTATATGTTTCCCAAGAGGCATCAATTTTATCTTCCCCGTTCTTCACGACTAATTGATGTGAAAATGGGAAGGAGGTAAGTTAAATTTATCTTCGACTGGGAGGCAGCTTGCTGCGGCAGAACTCTACTCCCTTTGGAGGCCAGACAGACTAAGCAATATTCTTTAGCTAAGCCTCGCCCTCTCTGATTGTCTAATGCTCAAGATGGTCCAGTCACTGCTGCTCTACATTTTAACCTTCAGAAACCATTTCTTCTAGACTTCCCATTCTGATGAGCACACAGGGAGATGGTCCGTGAAATCAGGGTTTGAGACTCTAAGGTTGGATTTACACGAGCACATTACGTCAGTAATGGACGGACATATTTCGGCCGGAAGTCCCGGACCGAACTCAGTGCAGGGAGCCAGGCTCCTAGCATCATAGTTATGTACGATGCTAGGAGTCCCTGCCTCGCTGCTGGACAACTTTCCCGTACTGTAATCATGTTTTCAGTACAGGACAGTAGTTCCACGGAGAGGCAGGGACTCCTAGCGTCGTACATAACTATGATGCTAGGAGCCCGGCTCCCTGCACTGTGTTCGGTCCGGGACTTGCGGCCGAAATACGTTCCGTCCATTACGGACGTAATGTCCTCCTGTGAATCCAGCCTAACACAATGGGCGATTTCTGGCAAATATTGTATGTAGGTAAACGCCATATTTATGAAGCTCCCGTGCCACTTCTTGATATAAAAGTAGACGGAGCTTGGGCGTTGTGCCGAGCAAAGATTTTCCACCATTTTTCTACTTTGAATAGTGGTGGAAAACTGCATCGGATCTGACAGACCTCTGCCCTGTCGATGAATCTGGCACACCGCTTTTATGGTGCACAAGTATCGCTAAATCTCCGCCACGAGCATGGCGCTCGGTTAACAAGGTAAAGCAAGCGGGATGGAAGTTTTATAGTGACATCTGCTTTACTGTGTGATTCTCCTTAAATATAATAAGAATAACTAATGGACACAAAACATTGGCCGGCTGACGAAAAATTTTCTAAACGTATTACGCGGTTTCTTATAAAATCCTGGCAGCGGAGGAGCTCCGTAACAAATCTGCATTAACCAGTACACACAGTTACCATTCTGCGCTCATAGCCAGGTTTACACTAAATCTTTCAGCCGAGAACTGCTGGGATAATTATAGTTTCAGGGAGCACAAATCAGCGCCGTAATAAGCTGTAATTGTTTGTTGCATCTTTCTTTACACCAACAAAACTGAAATTCCTAATGCAAATGTCTGGGTTACTTAAGGATAACATCTAGATTTGTTTCTTTTCATCCAGATGGTAAAATCCAATTGATCAGAGTGGAGTATTTTCTTTTCTGTCATTTTATTTAGATTTTATGTATAAAAAAAAACATATTAAACAATACATTTTAGAGCAGTTTATTCTCTAGGACTTTGCTCTCCCCAGCTGTTGCGATACTACAACTCCCAGTATGCTTTGAGAGCTGTCTTTGTGCCTGCTTGCAACATAAAAGGACCAGTGTGGTCACGGTTCCGGCCCCATTGTTTGCAAAGCAGTGGCCCAATATGGCCTTTGCAATTCCAGTCCCTGCCACTAGGTCATTCCTACAGATTTCTATGCTCTATTGATGGGTGCCACCTAGTACCTAGCGAGGAACGTATGTTCACATTCACTGTTTTCAGACATAATTCGGGCGTTTTACGCCTCGAATTACGCCTGAAAAAACGGCTCCATTACGCCTACATACATCTGCCCATTGCTTGCAATGGGATTTACGATGTTCTGTTCCCGCGAGGCTTAATTTTACGCGTCACTGTCAAAATACGGCGCGTAAAAAGACTCGCATGTCACTTCTTGGGACGATTTTGGAGGCGTTTTTCACTGACTCCATTGAAAAACGGCTCCAAAAACGGCCGTAAAGTACGCAGCGAAAAACGCGAGTTGCTACAAAAACGTCTGAAAATCAGGAGCTGTTTTCCACTGAAAACAGCTCCGTATTTTCAGATGTTTTTGGTCACTGCATGTGAACATACCCTTAGGCCTCGTGCAGATGGCCATAGCCGTGTGCACGATCCATGATTACGGCACGGACGGCCACGGAGTGTCATCCGCGGTCCGTTCGCAATCACAGAAGATGTGCATTTATTTCAATGGGACTGGAGCGCAATTGCGGTCCGTAAAATGAATTGTCCTGAGTTTTTACGGGCCCCACACGGTCTGTGTAAACCACGGTTGTGTGCATGGGCCCATAGAAATAAATGGCTCCGCAATACATCCTAATTTTTACGGATGAATTGCGGACGCAAAAACATGTTCGTGTGCATGAGGCTTTACAGCTCTCGAGCTGAAGATAACAAGGTAAGCAAGCGTTAGATTGAGGGAGGCAAAGGAATTAAAGTCTCCTTTTCAGAATTATTCTTCAGAACCTGTTGATTTGTTAGGACCGGCGTTTCATACTGAAGTTCAATAAAGTCAGTAGCGGGCCCCACAAATTGATATTGGAATAGTTCCAGTCAACGTGTACAATAAACATGTAAAGATGTGTAAAGCAAGGACACACGTATAGCGGACTGCACATCTAAATATGAATGAAATCTCTTTATTACCACAATACAAAAAATGCAAAGTATAAAGCAAACGGACAAAATCTATAAAATGCACAAATGTATGCTGGACTTCTCTCCTGACCCCTGGTTAGGCCACAGGACGATCACTCATAGGAATAAGACTGATTATATAGAATACACCACCGATCAGATAACGAGGGGTGAGATATGCATCCCGGGTTATAATACCCCAATGTGCACAAACATGTCTCCCTACCATGATGTATGAGGTTAAAGACCCCTATGACAGTGCAAGGTATCAAACAAACGCATATACAATGTACTAATAAAGTATACCAAAATACAACCCTGGAGGGAGATGGTGTGGGCTAAGTCACCATGCGGACCAAAAGACCCCACACATATCGCCGGGGCTGCTGGCTTTGTCAGGGATGAGGTTCTAGTTGCAAAAAGCCTGTTTAAATAATGATGCATGTAATGTTAGGTTGCAAAATATAAGCTACAGACGTCCGGATGTGATGTGTATACAAAAATAGCCCTATAGGCGGCAGTCCCATTCCCGATACCCCACCAGGATTGCTGAGAGGTCTGTGCCTCCCAGGTAAATATAATAAGTGTGAAATGAAAGCCCCTACCTGCAAATATACATACCGTGTTACCGACTATAAGGGCACGTTCAAATGTTGATGCAGATTTGGGGCAATTACGCAATGAATCTGCAGCAACATTTGCATATGTGACAGGTAATTCAGACGTTGCAGATATCACAGCGGACTTGCCACAGATTTCAGTTTTTGCATTGCAAAGGCTGAAATACGCAGTGAAATTCCGCTTCTCCACAACGTCATTAGCATGCTGCGGAGGGAAAATTCTGCACCGCAGCCTGATTTCCACAGAGTTATTTTCTGCAACGTCTGAACTAAGTTTCCTAAAAATGTATAGAAAGAAATGAAAAAAACGGCTGCGTCAGAATTCCACTGCGGACTGTCCACAGCGGAATTCAACAGCAATTCTGCCACGTGTGAATGTGCCCTAAGAGGCACCTGACCATAAGGCCTGATTCACACGAACATTGCGCATCTCGGACGTGAAAAACTGCCGTTTTTCACGTCTGAGGTGCATTCGTGCTCAGCGCTGCGGGATGCGATGTCACGCATCCCCCATAGTTGAGAGTCTTTGGAGGGTTGCGTGAAAAGAATGGACATGTCCTATTTTCCCACGGACCCTTCACACGGTCCGTTGAAACAACGGCTGTGTGAACGGCCACATTGAATTACATAGGTCCATGGGACGGCCGCTGTTTTAATGGCCGTCCCACGGACGTTTAACACGTTCGTCTGAATCAGGCCTAAGACATACCCAGGTTTTAGACAACAGAAAATAGGGAAATAATTTATTTCATATTTTACTACTTTTACAAAGAAAAAAAGTATTTGTTAAAAAATAATTTGTTTTGTTTCACCACATTCTGAGAGTGTTTTCACTGGATAAATACCAATGGGAATTTTAAAGGTTAGGTTCTAACCCAAAAAAAAATTCCCATTGGTATTTATCCAATTAAACATATATATTACTCAAGGGAAAAACCACGAATATTTACTATTGCACAGTGAACAACCACATTCTGAGAGCCATAACTTTTTTTATATTTTTTATCGTTTGAGCGGTATGAGGGCTTATTTTTTGCGGGATGAGCTGTAGTTTTTATTGGCAGCATTTTTTGGTACATGTGATTTTTTTGATCATTTTTTATTTCATTTTTTTTAAGGTGACCAAAAAATGATTCTGATGTTTTACATTTTTTTGTACGCCGTTCACCATGCGAGTTAAATAACGCTAACTTGTAACAGATCAGACTTTTATGGACGCAGCGATACCAATTTTTTAAAAATTTTTACATTGTGCATGGAGAAAAATGGGAAAAGGTGTTTTTTTTTTACTTTTAATATTTTTTTTATACTCCTAAAAGTTTATCTAACTTTTTTTTTACACATTTTAGTTTCCCCAGGGGACTTGAACCAGTGGCCACTTGGTTACATGTTGAAACAGTGTAACTCACTAAGCTACGCTGTTTCCTTAACTCCCATAGTAGTGAATGGCAATTCCGGAAGCAGCGTAGAATGCGAGCTACACTGTTTCTGTAACTACCATTCATTTCTATAGGACTTACGGAAACAGCATAGCTCAGCGAGTTACGCTGTTTCAGTAAGTCGACATGTAATCAGTAAGTGGCCGTGAGGCAGCGTGAGCACAAAAAGCTAGAAAGGGGTTTAGGGGGGCCGTTCTAGAGATAGGTGTGGGTTCCAGAGGTGGGACCCGCATCTATCTGACATTTATGACATATCCTGTGGATATGTCATAAATTTCCTTCATGGAAAAACCCCTATAAATTCCACAGTCACTATTGACCGCAGCATTTAACTAGTTAAAGGGGTTTTCCCATAAAACACATGTATCCCCTATCCACAGGATAGGAGATATATGTGTGATCGCTGGGGGGTCCGACCGCTAGGACCCCCAGCGATAAGCAGAATGGGGACCGAAAGTCACCCAGAGCGCTACATGAAAAGCCTGGACTTCCGCGTTCTGTGTGCGGCTTATCTGTTCCGCAGCTCCATAGAGATCAATGGAGAGCCGCTCGCGCATCCGCAGAAGAATCTCATTCATCTCTGTGGAGCTGCCGGACACAGAATCCGGAAGTCTAGGCTAATCATGTAGCACTCTTGGTGACTTTCGGTCCCTGTTCTCCTTATCGCTGGGGGTTCCCGGCGGTCGGACCCCAGCGATCACACATGTCTCCCCTATCCTGTGGACAGGGGATACATGTGTTTTATAGCACAACCCCTTTGAACGGCCAGGAACAGCGCAATCGCTGGTCCTGGCAGTTAGAGCAGCGTGTTAGCTGTAAAACACAGCTGACACCTGCAGTGTATCGAGCCCGCTCCATACATCACCCCCCCCCCCTCAGCTCCATGAAGTGCCGGCACTTCATGGGTCGACAAGGGGTTAAGTAATGAAGCGGTCAGGGGGCACGACACAGCCGGGTCCCTTGACTGCGGACTATAAGACGCAGGGGCTTTTTAGCAAGATTTATTCTTAATAAAAACTGTGTCTTATAGTCCAAAAAATACGGTATGTTAGCTGGATCAACATGCATCCAAAACTCGTCAGAGGAGTGCCTAACGCAAGCGCAGTAATAGAAATTGGCGCACTACTAAGGCTAGATTCACACGAGCGTTGCGCATCTCAGAAGTGAAAAACAGCAATTTTTCACGTCCGAGGTACATCCGCGCTCTGCGCTGCGGGACGGGTTATCACACATCCTCCATAGACGAGAGTCTACGGAGGGATGCGTGAAGCGCGAAAAAATAGGACATGTCCTACTTTCTCACGGACCCTTCACACGGTCCGTTGAAACAACATTGAATTACATAACTTACATAACATTGAATTGTTTCAACGGCCTTCACACGGACATATTACACGTTCGTCTGAATAAGGCCTAAGTCCAGGCAATAAGAAGTACTACAAAGTCCAGATGATAAGTAGTAATAGAAATTGGCGCACCACAACGTCCAGACGATAAGAAACATCCCCGAATGCTCAAAGGCATGAACTAAATAAAAACATTTATCTGAACCACACACCGGAAGTCAAAATCTATAATTATGCGGAAAAAATTATAAATAAACCATAAGTAAATGTGGCACAACCCAGCGCCCGCACAGTGCCCAAGTGGGGCTTTGACCACACCACCCAGGCACCGGGTGGCATAACTGCTCGGAGCCTGCGAACTGAAGATCTGTGCTGCAATTTGCACTATTTTCGATCTTAAAAATTATAATTATGCCATAAACTTGCTGACTACGCCAATTTTTCACACCACTTTTCAAAACTGGCGAGAGGAGAGAAAAGTCGTAAACTGTAGGGTAACTATGAGGTGCACCATCATATGTGACTTTTTTATGTTGGAAAGCTGGCGCAAATACCTTAATAATTTCCTATGTATGTACCTATTTTCCACTTCTCCCAATTCCTTTAGACTTAAGCTCTAATGGGCAGGGACCTCTCTCCTTTTGTCTCATTGTTTTTGTTCATTTGTTTTGATTTATTTGTCATTTTACTTTGTTGTTACTCCCCATATTCCCGAGCACTGCGGAACACGTTGGTACTATATAAATAAAGATGGTGGCTCAGTGGTTTTCACTGTTTTCTTGCAGCGCTGGGGTACTGAATCCAACCGTGGACAACATCTGCATGGAGTTTGTATGTTCTCCGTGTATTTTTCTGGGTATCTTGGTTTCCTCCTACACTGCAATAAAATACTGACCGGAATTTAGGTTGTGAGCCCCAATTGAAACAGGGACCAATATGATTGATGAAAATCCTTGTACAGTGCTGCGGGGTATGTTGGCACTATACAAATTAATAAAATAATTTTATTAAGTACATTTTTCCACAGGGCGACATCTTCGGCTCTGTTCACTCTGCCGTCAAGACTTCTGTTCTTAAAGGATACATGACCGGTATGAACGAATCCTGACAGAACCCATTGCCTTATAATGGAGTCCGTCAGATTTCCAATGGTTTTAATGGTAGGATTAGTATTGCAGACTACGCTATTCTTTCTGTCCAAAAAACTAGGAACCCTCCATGAACCGAACCCAGGGCCCTTCTGAATATAGGGCCATTTTATTATGTGTCATCCTCTATATCTCTGATATGGAAAATCCCAGGAGGTGGTTATGATTCTGCACTAAGTGTCAGTGTTGTCGCCTATATATTACCAGTAATGGACATACACTACATATGGGGCTCTATGTTGGTTATTCATTGTGTTTGTTTTCATAGTTAACATTTACCCCCCCCCCCACAAACGTCAACCAGGGCAATACATTAGAATAAGAGGTTGCTAACAATATAGCTGACGGCTGTTGGGTCTCCGGTAATACAAACTGCTTTTTGTCGCCCTAAAATGTAATTTAGAAAGAAATTGCTACGGCCATCTTATTTGTAGTAAATCAAACGCGGATTGTTTCATCGGGCAGCTTCGAAGTGAATGTTGTAAATTCAAGCTTGAGCCTTGGCACCGGCAGACGGAAGGCCATCAGTCAGGACGGGTTTGCTGATGGTTAACCTAAGAGTTGTGATATTGCTCACTGGAGTTTAATGCTCATTCCTGCTATTAGATTTTGTGACTCGCATTTAACGTGAAGCTACGGCAACAACAAAATATGTCCGCCGTGTGCATTCATATGTGACTTATGTGGTGTCCCCAAAGGGATATCATATTAAATAATTGAATGCATATACATTATATACCTCCCTAGATAAGTGCAAGAAATGAAGCTGTAAGTAATTAGGTACCAATTTAGTGACCGGCATAGAGGTAACTGTCAAAACCAAGCTCCATCTCCTGTGGGGGCGCCATACAAGAGAACAGCAGCACTACAATGATGTCCATGCCATAGAGAGCTATAATAAAGACCAGAATTGTATACATTTTTGGCAACTTTTGAGACGGGACATCAGGAAAATTTAAAAAAGTGCCAGACAAAGCGTTGGGTGCAGCGCAATTTTTTCCCCCCTTTATGCCCTGCCCATTTATATAGTACACCTACCCCCCCCCCTCCACGAACTTCGGCTTGTAAAATATAAATCGCACATATGACCCTCTATGACATTCCAAAATGAATACAGACCCCCATAAACAATATCGACCTCCTAAACAGACCCTAGACCAGACCCTCTAAATAAATAAAGACCCCCAGACCAGAACCTCTAACTAAATAAAGATCCCAGACCACCTAAATATACAGAGACCAGACTTTCTAAATAAATACACACCCCTTAAAAATCAACTCTTCACAGAACGGACTACAGCGTTTGGCTATCACCGTCAGTCCCCTCGACATTGAATGGAATGGCATGCGTGACCATCAAAACATTCAAACGGGACCTGCGGATAGGTAATAAATGTTTATCATGGGCAAACCCTTGAAATAAACAGATCCAAGACCCCCTAAATAATTACAGACTTCAGACCGGACCCCCAAATTACAGACCCCAGACAAAACGTGCAGATACCAACATTACCCCGTTCCTGCGTTTTCTTGCAGACTTCATCCTGGCACCATTTACGGCATCAGCACATTGCAGCAGCGCTTGTTGAGAGCTGAGTATTTTGGCACTCAGGAGATTTTCCTGCTCCCCCGAGAGTCCAGTAGATCTCCTCTTTTCGGGAGAGTTGGCAAGTATATTTTTATATTGTGTATACATACAGAGAAAGGGAATGGCAGCTTGACAGCAGTTTTGCCTTTCTTCATCATCTTATCTTTATTGTCTGTCTTATTGCTCAGATTTTTCCGCCAGTGATTTACTTAAAACAGTGACCGGTGACCGGACTGCAGCTCCACTGTATCAGTAACATGCAAGCAGACATTGACAACCACTATGGAGAGCAAAAATGGCAGCGCTTTGAAGGGAAATGGATCACAAAGGTGCTGTACGTGAGGATCTAAGAGCACTGTGAAGTTTTTTATTTTCCAATTGAGGTAGGCTTTAAGAGAATTTATACATTTATATTTTATATTATGGGTTTTATACCAGAAGAAAATGTTATAATTTTCTGCTGAATAATAATTTTCTTTACAGTTTAACTTTAATTATTTGAGCAACAGAGAATTGAACTTCAGATCATTGGTGAAATGAATACAAATCTCCCATTTAGCCTATAGGAATACATATTTCTTCAAATTAAATTCATCTTTTTGGAACGTGGTTTCCCTTTAAGACAGGAGAGAGATGAACGTCCCGCGCATAAAAATATAATCATTATACATTATAAATTCCAAGTTCTTCTGCTCGTTCCTCCTGGACAGCGTTATATTATGTCACCACCGACACATATTAATATTTCAAGGATGCTACGTGTATATTCAAAGGGCAGTTGGCCTGTAAAATGCGCTCATGTTACAGCAAAGCTTTATTTATGGGGATATGAAGACTTATATATTTCTTCCTGTTGAGCCACTTTTTACTAGTGTCAGGCGGCAACTGAGACATTTTACTTTTTATTCCTCGTTTTGTCAGGGAATGTGATTTGTTTTTGAAATATGAAAATAACCCAGGCGGCCGCTAAATGCCAGTAACCTCTAGAATTTGCAAAACTTTCTACAGAGAGTGCAGCAAAGTATAATTGTAATTCGACTGAAGGAGTCCAGCGAGATGATGCGTTCAGGTTACACCTTATGCGCACGACCGCATGTCGGCCTCATTTCCCGGACTGAACACATTTCAGGTAGCCGGGCTCCTAACATCGTAGTTATGGATGATTCTAGGCGTCCCTGCCTCCCCGTGGGAATACTGTCCCGTACTGAAACATGTTTTCGACATGCGGTTCATATATCACGACCGAACATGGCCGTGTGCATGCGGCCTTAATGGAAAGTGACACTTGTCTTCCCTTCCTTCTGGTGTTTTCAGCGATACTTTCTCTTAAAAAACCTTCGTCACCATTTCATGTATTAAGTGCCTTTTTTTTTATTGTATTGTCTGTTTATGATGATTGTAAGAACTTTGTTCATATACACGCCTCAACATTGAAATGGCAACACCAAGAAGGATACGTTTTGGAATTGTGGAAATCACAGAATGGATAGACATGTTAATGGTATGCCAATGATAATAAAATGGAACCAAAATATTCCAAGAAATACACGCACTACCATGCCTTGGCATGATATCAATGAGGTTATTAATCGTTGTCTGAGGAATGTTATGCCACGCTGAATGCACTCGGGCACGCAAATCATCAAGATTGGCTGCTGGCAGCTCCCTTTGCAATTTCTGACCAATGGCATCCCAGATGAGCTCGATGGGAGACAAGTCTGGAGACGCTGCAGGCCATAGTAGCACATTTAGGCCACACAGGCTGCTCACAGTAGCACAAGCAGCATGGGACTTGGCATTGTCCTGTTGAAAAACAGCTTCTGGGACACTTTTGAGAAATGGCCGTACCACTGGTTCCATGACCAAATCAATGTAACACCGAGCTGTTAGTGTACCTGAAATGAAGACTAGAGGGGTCCGGCCACCGTACATTATGTCACCCCACACCATAATCCCGGGAGCAGGACCCTTGTGAAGACCTCTACATGCTGTTGCCCAGGTGATCTCCAGACTAATTTCCGTCTGAGACAAAAGCGGGACTCATCGCTGAAGAGGATAGACCTCCATTCTAGCCTCCATTGCCGTCTTGCTGTGCACACTGATAGCCTTTGAGAGCAGTGGCCTGTGGTCAATGCAACACCTGTAGCTGGACATCTGGCTCGTAGCCCAATTTGATGCAAACGCCTTCTGATGGTTTGTGTCGACACAGTTTGCCGCCCTAGGCTCGGGATGTGAAGTCCAATTTTACTTGCAGTACAGAATGTATCACTACGCGCCATTCCTCCAATCAGATGCACCTCTTACTGTCATTCCCATTCGTTGTTGTTCTCCCAACCTCCGGGACACACAACGTAGAACAGTGCTGACATCTCGGCCTAGGCCTGTATCGATCTGCCGGAGTGATAAACCAACTTCTCTCAGTTCAAGGATTCTGTGCCTCTCAGTTTGTAGTGAAGATAATTGGCACGTTGACGAACAGGAGGCATCGCACAATCATCCCACACCACTAGATCCGATTTTTGAGGTTTCATGTGGGTAAAAAAATTGCCCTCCCACATACCACAGATTGGAGCTCGGTGCTTGAAAATTTGAGATCTTAGTGACCCCTGCTACTTCCTCTAATGCATAACCTTACAGCTTGTCCTTGATGTTGCAATTTCAATGTTGAGGAGTTTACATTTATTAAAAATGTGGTACCGTTTTAGCGATCCGGCTTCTATGTGTGTCCACTATACATAAAAGCTGTATAAAACAGTGAACAAGATGGATGGCTTGGCCAGGGGCGTAGCTAGGGGGGGGGGCAAGCGGGGCACGTGCCCCGGGCGCAGTTCAGAGGGGGGCGCCAGCGCCACCTCCTCCTGCACTATAATTGTACCTGTGTCACAAGGACACAGGTACAATTAGAAGCAATGAATGAAGCGACTGGTACCTTTCGTACCAGTGACGCTTCCATCGATGAAAGGCGCTGACTGACTGACCGGGAAAGTCATCCTGCCCAGCCAATCAGCGCCTTTCATAGACGCTGCGTTCAACCACCAGGAGACCTGCGCAGAAGAGAGCAGGTCTCCATGGCTGCCGGACGGCGTGGGAGCGGGAATAAGGTGAGTTTGAATTATTATTTTTTTTACATTGTAATAGAAGTGTGGCTGTATCTGCAGGGGGGGGGGGACTTTGTCTACACGGGGGACTTTATCTACGGGGGGTGTCTATCTACAGGGGGACTATATCTACAGGGCTGGGCTATATACAGGGGGACTATATCTACAGGGCTGGGCTATATACAGGGGGACTATCTCTGCTGGGCTATATACAGGGGGACTATATCTACAGGGGGCTATATACAGGGGGGCTATATCTACAGGGGGCTATATCTACAGGGGGGCTATATACAGGGGGACTATATCTACAGGGCTGGGCTATATACAGGGGGACTATATCTACAGGGGGGCTATATACAGGGGGACTATATCTACAGGGGGGCTATATACATGGGGACTATATCTACAGGGGGGCTATATACAGGGGGACTATATCTACAGGGGGGCTATATACAGGGGGACTATATCTACAGGGGGGCTATATACAGGGGGACTATATTTACAGGGGGGCTATATACTGGAGTGGGCTGTCTATAGAGCACCATATACAGGGGTGGGCTATATAGTATATAGCCCCCTGTAGATATAGCCCACCCCTGTATATGGTGCTCCATAGATAGCCCACCCCAGTATATAGCCCCCCTGTAGATATAGTCACCCTGTATATAGCCCAGCCCAGTAGATATAGCCCAGCCCAGTAGATATAGCCCCGTGTAGATATATTCCCCCTGTATATAGCCCACCCCTGTATATAGCCCACCCCTGTAGATATAGCCCCCCTGTGTATAGCCCAGCCCTGTAGATATAGCCCAGCCCTGTAGATATAGCCCAGCCCTGTAGATATGGTCCCCCTGTAGATATGGTCCCCCTGTAGATATGGTCCCCCTGTAGATAGCCCACCCCTGTATATAGTCCCCCTGTATATATAGTCCCCCTGTAGATATAGCCCACCCGTGTATATAGTATCCCACAAATAGCTCCCCCTATAGTGCTCCACAGAAAGCCCACCCCTGTATATAGCCCCCTTGTACATATAGTCCACCCCTGTATATAGTGCTCCACAGATAGCCCACCCTTGTATATAGTATATACAGGGGTGGGCTATCTGTGGAGCTCTATATACAGGGGTGGACTATCTAGTGGAGCACTATATACAGGGGTGGACTATATGTACAAGGGGGGGCTATATACAGGGGTGGGCTATCTGTGAAACACTATATACAGGGGTGGACCATATGTGGAGCACTATATACAGGGGTGGGCTATATCTACAGGGGGGCTACATACATGGTTGGGCTATCTGTAGAGCTCTATATACAGGGGTGGGCTATATCTACAGGGGGCTATATACAGGGGTGGGCTATCTGTAGAGCACTATAGGGGGAGTTATTTGTGGGACACTATATACAGGGGTGGTCTATATGGGGGCACTATCTACAGGGGCACTATGGCAGGCACTATCTACAGGGGGCTCTATGGCAGGCACTATCTACAGGGGCTCTATGGCAGGCACTATCTACAGGGGCTCTATGGCAGGCACTATCTACAGGGGCTCTATGGCAGGCACTATCTACAGGGGGCTCTATGGCAGGCACTATCTACAGGGGCTCTATGGCAGGCACTATCTACAGGGGGCTCTATGGCAGGCACTATCTACAGGGGGCACAGTGTGTGTGTGGGACATGGTGTATGGTGCTATTATAATTAGAGCTGCAGTGTATGGTGCTATTATATTTAGGGGCGTAGTGTGTGGTATAATGAGAACTTTATCTTTATTTATAGGTGCTGAAATGTTGTAAAAGTGAGAAGCTGAAGACATGTGAGCGGCAAACTGCAGAAATGGACCGGGAGAAGTCATCATAGAGGTCTGGACCAAATGGAGAAAAAGAACTAGAATCTGAGACGTCACCGGTGAGTCACTTAATGTAAATGTTTATTCTGCCTCTAATCAGCACTGTAGTCACTGTATGATCTGCAGCGAGATGATGGGTGGTATGATTATGATATGATTTATTTTTTGTGAAACGGCATCTCCCAGCATATCCTTATCATTGTTCGGGCCATGCTGGGAGCTGTAGTTTTACGCCGTACATACCTATACGGCAGGGGTTGCACTAAATTGAGCTGTATTTGTTCTGGTGCTGTATATGTGTACTGAGCTGGGTTCTGGTGTTGTGTATAGAGCCATATTGCTTGTGAAATGTACAAATAATTTTATGCTCGCGTTACATAAAAAGAAATGACACGTCGATTGGTAGAGAAAACAAACACGGCGAGGGGGAAGGAGATGTCGGGAAAGAGGTTGGGGGGGGGGTGGGCGCCAAACTGAATCTTTGCCCCGGGTGTTGGAGAACCTAGCTACGCCTCTGGCTTGGCTGCTGTGGACCTCCGACACAAAATTGAAACCAAAGACTTATCAAATCTGCGATGTGGGAACACAAACCTAAGGCTACATTCACACGAGTGTGACAGATTTATGCGCATAAAAAACACGCGTAAATCTGTCCGCGTGTGCTGCGTTATGCATCAGAGAGCTTTGCGAGTGGCATGCGTTTTTCAGGCACTCGCAAAGCAATTTTTTTTAAAAAGGAATTGATGCGCACATCACGCACCACACACACGAATGTGCTGTCTGTGGTTTTCTCACACCCATTGACTTCAATGGGCGACTAGATGGGTGAAAACGCAACATTATAGGACATGCAGTGAGTTTCACGCAGCGGACTCTCGTTGCATGAAAACTCTTGCATGTGTGAACGGCCCCATTGGTTCCCAATAACTTACCTTTAAAAATCAAACACATATATCTAAATGGCATAGAGATCTGAACGGCCAATTTTCAAGAGACCAGTGGTTAAGAGCGTTCTCCATCTCTCTTAAATCCTCTTCCTGTACTAATCATCAAGAATTATATTATAAAATATTCTATAGATGGTATCTCACTCCGTATAAACTTTCCAGAATATATAGTGATGCATCGCCCCAATGTTGGAGAGGCTGTAACCATTTGGGATCCATACTTCACATATTTTGGGAATGTCCTTTATTATTAACCTTTTGGCAATCAATTAGCGCACTACTAAATGAGATTACAACTCAAAATATCATACTCACGCTGGAACTTGGGTTACTACGGCTTGGAATTGATGTTATTCCCAAACAGTTCCAAATTGTAATATGTCATGTTTTAATATCTGCCACATCAGCTGTAGCGTTCAGATGGAAAACATGTAACGTCCCGACCATCACAGACATTAGTAAAAAAGTCAATACAAACTATCAATATGAATATATTTATGCCTGTAGCATACAAAGACATGACCGCTTCTGTAGAGATTGGATGTGTTGGAATAATTCTGTATATGCTGTACCTCTCCCTTTCTAGTGGGAGCTCATATGTTGTCTGTTGTATACATTTTATTTTTTCTTTATGATGACCTGTATACGTTCTTCACAACATTTATTTTATTTACCTTTTATTACTCATATTATTTTGAATCCCATTTTCTCAAAATAGGAATTAATGATTTAATTATTATTTGAGACTAACTATTTACTTCTACCTGCGAGTAGAACTGTTATACACATATATTTTCTGATGTCTCAACTGTTTAATAAAGACATATTGAAACAGAAATCAATGAGTCCGTGTGCTGCACGTGATTTTCATGCGTAGCACACGGATGAGATTCACTCTCACGTTCGCGTGAATGGGCCCTAAAGTGAATGTCTGCCCTGGAACAATATTTTCTTTTTTTTAAGGGAACCTGTTTTCCACATTATGCTGCATTCAGATGCAGCGCCGCCAGAGATAAGTACCATGTATTCATGAGCTGTGGCTAGATCCGGACACTCTTTGCTGATTGACAGATGGCATCCTATGCACAGTAATAGGAAGACATCTGTCGATCAGAGGAAAGTGGGCAGAGCTAGCCACCGCTCATGAATATGCCGGACTCTCTGGCGGCGCTGCATGTAAGTTCTCAGAAACGGACAGTGAAGGCCGCATGATGTGGATGACAGGTTCCAGTTAATCAAAATACTTTCAATATACCTACCTGCAGCCGCCACTAGAGGCAGCGTATTACGTTACTTAGATCCCATGCTCCCCCTAGTGGCAACTGCAGGTACTTAGCATGTTATTTTTATCTTTTTTTGCATCAAAACAAGCCGAGCTCCAACTGCAAAAAAGATATATTTAATAAATTAATCAGCACAGAAAGCTGGACCTAAAAACGACATCTTGATAAAAGGTGGAGATTCACTTTAAGTCGTTGATGGCAGATTTCTCCCCAAACTAAAAATGGTAGGTGGGGGACCCAGAAGCTTCTAGTTATGGTTCTGAAGACTAGAGATGATAGTATTAATTTGCTAGGTGTAAGATTTGCAGGCTGATCTTGGAGATAAATGATTATTTTTAAACATTCCCCCGTCTCGTGGTCCCGGTCTTGGCGGCGTCTGCTGTTTAGAGGAGGTGTGGATATTTATGCACAATCTTCACGGTTTTCCTTTACACCTGCTGATTACATTGCACTTCAAGTATAAAGCAGAGGCCATTGTAAGCGATCGTGATATCTGCAGAATTCGAAGAGTGGTTTGTTGCTCATTTGATTCTACATCTAGAACATTGCGTGGGCAGAGTGGGTCAAGTCTTCTCTGGAGGACCCTTACAGCAAGTGCACAGACATAGATATGAGTGGTAAGTAGATTTTCTTAAAGCGGAACTGTTACTTTATCAATTGCTTTAAGTGACGGCTTCATTGAAATGACAACTGGCAGTATAATGAGTGGAGGTAACTGTGTGCACTAAATAACCCCCCCCCCCAAAACTGTAGATAAGGGAGGGGGCTACGACATGAAATTTCTGCTCATCCTTGCAGACTTTACAGGTGATGCCTCATTACTCATTCACTATTACAGAAATGATGCCGGACAATTTTATAAGTCTACTCTTTGCGTACATCGGAACAGCACTTATCCCCTTACTGGGGTTGTATGATTTTACAAAAACATGGCTGCTTTCCTGCAGAAACAGCGCCATTCTTGATCATTGGGCTGTGACTGGTATTGTAATTAAACAAGCGCATGAGCTGCCATACCAGTCACAGCCCATTTACAAGACTGGTGCTGGTTCTGAAAGAAAGTAGTCACATTTTGATGCCACCCCTTTAGCGGAATTTTTTCCGCCATTTTTTTGGTAGATAAAAATGAAAAAGGAAAAAAACAACCGCTCTCCCTTGTGCGGAGGATGACATGTCTTTACTGGAAGAGCAGGGAATCCCAGTGGGTGATGTCATTGTCATCTTCCTGTTACAGCACCCTCTACTGGTAGAAAATATGTATATATCTATGCAGATAGACTTCTAGCCTTATTATATAGCATGCAAAAAGTAAATAAATAACAAAAGAATTGTAACACAAAGAAAACAAAGACATTTTTATAAACACACATAAATAAAAAAAAATAATAACACATTTTACACATTTTGTATTTGGTGTCCCCCATGGACATTACATTCTATTCTATTTAAATATTTGTATACACATTATAAAAAAAAAAGTCCTATCAGTCCTGAAGAAGAAAAATTTTATTCACCCAAAAAATTTAGTTTTCACAGTGAATGGGTTTAATACATTATTTCAGATCTCCACTGCTCGGCACCTAATGATTAGATTCCATTTTCTGATTGCCTGTGCATTATGATTCAAGTGCTTCTCTTTCCAGTTTCAAACAAATAGTTTATTTCTATTCTCTCAAACTTTCCTGTAGTTCTAAAACAAAAAAACTCCTCACATTTCCTATCTCACTCTGCCACCTAGTGGATATATTGCATATGGCGTTAACAGAATTTTGGAATAACAGGAGTTGGGTCCTTTATAACAAGTGTTGTCTGTATTCTTATTGCAGAATGTGAAAGGGACTACTTCACAATTAAAGTAATTGTATTTTGTTATAGAATGGGTAACATACCTTCAAATTTAAATGGACAATCCGTAAAGAGTTGTCAGATTTAGAAAACCCTCATTAGGGAGTTCTGAATTAATAAGGTGGTTCCCTAGTTCAGGTCTTTCGTCTATTAGCCAGAATGGGAGAAAGCCCCCATCTAAAATGTGGGTAGCATTGCTCGCCATGGCTATACTGTGCTTTCATTAACGGCTACTAGTGTGATTACTGAGAAATAAGTGTCATGGCTGAAATTAACTATTCGTCCCAGGATAATTCATTCAATGTGACCTTCCCATTAGAGAATCACTTTCATTTTGATCCGACGCTATTTCTTTCTGTTCCTCTTTTTTCCTAAAATATTTATATTTTTGATTGATCCATATTTTATAAGTCCATTGCATAAGCACAAAAATTGTCTCAGATGTAAAAATGCGACACCCCTCATAGGCTGGTTTGCTCCCCTAGGCTATCCCGCCTCCGAAGAACCTTTTGGACTATTCAGTGATAAACACCATGGCTCCTGCCTCCGGTTCTGTTGGAAGTCCTTGTTCGGTGCCAGCCGCCGTCTGCTACATAGGCTCCGCAGCATCGGCAACGCTTATCTCTATGGCACATACACCACCGGTTTTCCCTAAAAACAAGGGGTATCTGAATATAAATTTGACTATTTTCCAACAAACACAAAACCGGCCCTGGAAACTCATGTGGAAACATTTGCTGGAGCCATTATTTATTCTGGCAGCCAGTGTTCCTGAACGTTACGTCCTGTCTGGAGAACTTGCGCTGTAAAGTAATGTTCTACTGTCTGAATGGCTCCATTTATCACCGTGAATGACGGACGGAGCTGAGACTTTAGGATTTTATAATTTGTTAAATATATTTGCATGAAATGAAAAATCAAACAACATGCAGACGCGCTCTCCAAAATGAAGAAATATTAATCCGAAGACATTCTAATAAATAAAGGACTAGAGGCGGGGGAAGGTTCGGCTCCATCTTATTCTTTGTACCAGGGCTGCTATTGCGGGTGAGGGCAGGAGTAAGCGGTGTGTTTGGAAACGTTCCCTTTTCGACTTCAGTTATCAGTTATTTGACGTATTTTTTTCTGTATAAGTTCAGCCGTCATTCACGTTACATCACGGCATTTCTGTAAGTTACTATACATTGCTTTGCTATGGTTATAAATGATCTGGGCCACATGCCATGTGTGAGTGGTTATATTCTATCATTACTGTCTTTAAAAATAATATATATACACACACACACACACACACAATATTTATGGATTTTTATCTGTAGTACATACATAGTTATGCCATACAATAACCAAATAATCATGTCTAAACATAACAGTAGTGCACACATAATATTGCCATATAGCACCCAAATAATAGTGTTATACTGTGCCCGCACCATATTGTGACAAACGCCGTACACTGCAAAAATAGAGCCATGTAGTCTAGAATTAAAAAAATATTGGTGCCACGTAATGTTATTTTAATGCAGCCATACAATGTGCCCTCTCTTGGCTATCATAGATTATACTAGAGAGTGACAGCGCATGTGCGGCTACTTCTCTGATAAAAATAGGGACAGGCACTCCTGTTATCAAGATCGGTGCGGGTACCAGCAGTCAGACCTCCGCTGCTCTCACTTTTATAGCATAACTTGTATTTAAAGGGGTATTACCAATTTACATAGTAATATGTAATATTCTTTCCACTCAGTCCTGTAGAAGTTATGGAAACATCTGAACAAGCGAGCATCTCTATCTCTCTGAAGCACACAGCACATGGACACACCATTGATTTCAAAGGGCACTGTGTAATGCTTCATTTCCCCTGTGGAGGTGCTGCAGAGAAGTTGAGCACTTGCAGTGATCAGCTTATAATCAGGGGATCCTTCTAATAAAAAATTAATTGTTCAAAACAGACAACCCCTTTAAAGTATATAACTAGACTCTTATGGTTGTCCGGTTTCAGCAAATGAATGTTATTTTTGGTATAATTAAAAGTTATAACATTTTTCAACTTACTTTTGATATTAATTAATCATGGTTTTCAAGATCTCTGCTTGCTGTTTGTACAGTAGGAACATTCATTGTTTAATTCCAGTGGATAAAATTCTGTCCATGGTCATGTGATGGACACACAGGTGCTGGGATTGCTAGAAGACCCAGCTCTGATCCACATACTGTAACGAGCCCTGCACCTGTGTGTCCATCACATGACCATGGACAGAATTATATCCACTGGAAGTAAACAATAAATGTTCCTACTGAATGACAGCAAGCAGAGATCTTGAAAACCGTGAGAAATGAATGCAGAAAGCATATTGGAAAATTGTATAACTATTAATAAGGCAAAAAATAACATGAATTAGCTGAAACCGATAACCCGCTTAAGATAAAAATAATCTTTATTTTATGGACAAAACCCTTTAATCAGAACCCACACATGCAACATCTATGAGGAATCTTGTTTTTGAAGGTCAAATAAAAACGTATGCAGATTGTGCTGAGACTCTGAGACTGGACGCAAAATGTGATTGTCGCTTTACTGCCAGAGGGGTCACCAATGCAATCAGCCCTGAACCCCCGAACACCAACTAACACAGTCATACACGCCATGCAATTACTTGCTCATCACTAGAGAAATGTTCGGTCATTTTCAAGGTTATCGTCGCTTTACCGGCTGAATATTCCATGGCTGCTACAGAAGAAGACCGGACACCAGATATTGAATAGTTAATTCTCATGGTGTGACATAAACTATGCACTCCACCATAATACAACACCATAATCGTACATCTGAGGACTGATATGACATTTATTACGACCGATCAAAGTTTCGTTCTGTTGATATAGCAAACCATAAACCTGAAAGGACAAAGAACGAGACCTAAGACCTTCTAATAATGCCAATGATTCAGAACTGTGATTAAAAGACAGACGAGCAATGTCGCTCGGTCAACTCCGGATTCACTGTTATATCAGAGTCCAACTTTCCCTGCCCTCTCTTCCTGAAATCACCACTAGGGGGAGTGTAGAAGCGTACGTCGTATTATTTATACATTAAACACTATAGTAAGTCAGTATGCAGTAGCTCCTGAGCTCCTCCTAGTGGTGACTGTAGGTAGACAGTAGTTTGTGTGAAAGGAAGGTATTTGGAGCTCTGTATAAAAAAAATGGAGCTCTGACCCCAGTAACGATATATTAAGAAATTAACCAGCACTGAAGATTGAACCTAAAAATGAAATTTATGTTAAAAGGTGGAGATTCACTTTGAAGTGAAGTTCCACGTTTGAGCCCTGTGACAAATATATTAGGGGATAGGTTAAAGGGGTTTTCCAACATAACATTTATTAACTATTCACAGTTCTGACCACTCACTTGACTGTTTCCATATCTCCAATAGGCACATACTGGAGCAATGCTCCATACATCTCATCACACCATGGAAGTCCATAGTGGAGAAACAGGGGTCTCTTGTTCTAGCATTTGGTGGGGTCTCAGTGGTCAGACCCCTACTGATATATCCTGTGGATAGTTAATAAATGTTAAAGGGGTTGTTCAGGATTAGAAGAACATGGCTGCTTTCTTCTAAAAACAGCGCCACATCTGTTCACAGGTTGTGGGTGGTACTGCATCTCAGCTCTATTCACGTCAATGGAGCCGAGCTGCAAAACCAGACATAACCCATAGACAGATGTGGCGCTGTTTCTGGAAAAAAGCATCCATGTTCTTCTAATCCTGCACAACCCCTTTAAATGTTGGAAAATCCCTTTAAAATGTCAGTGGACACTATTGTGGCTAAACAACTTTAATTCATGGACTGTATGCTTGAAAAAAGGCAATTTTTTTCTGCAGAAACGTTGCACTTTTATATGGGTAAGATTGCACAGTAAATGGCAACGTGCACTACGTTTTTCTGATCAGCGGAGTGGGAGTTGGAACCCCATTAATGTTGTGTTTGTGAACAAATACGTCATATTACCATGTGGAAATCTATGAATGATAACATAAGTGCTCAGATCTTTGCTGAAAATGGCTGCTGGGGGCTGGGATCTGTTTGGCGCCATTTTTGTATTACAGGAATATAATTATTTCAGTTCTTTGTCACATAAGTAGGAACAGCCATCTAACTCCTGACTTAAAGGGATATTCTGGGACTCGTAAAGTTAAACATATTTTTAATTGACTTTATTTTCAATAGATTCTCCGATCTGCTGATTCTAATTTGGGTACCGTGCCCCGATCTCCCCTCTTCCGCTGATGTGCTAGATTACGTGCCGTACATCTGGTACATGATCTAGGCCGGCTCATGTTATCCCCCAATCTACATGTCATAAGCACTGACCTCACTTACATGGGCAGGCTCAGCGGTTTGAGCCTGCCCATATACGTGACGTCAGTGCTGACAACGTATACATTGGGGGAAATATGTGATATAGGCGAGATATACTGAGAGCTACGAGGTGTACGGGGCGGGTGCTATCCCGACACCCCCCAAAAGTCAAAGTTTACATGGAAAACAAGTGGCGCGGGAATCGGGTAGTGATAAAGAGACCAACACAATGCAAAAGTGAGTAATTTTACTTTATTTTACAAGTACTGTACAATGGTCACAGCGTTGTAGGGATTTCTCAAACTCCCCCTCTCAAATCCCCGTTAAGGGGTTGTCCAGAGATAGAAACAGAAAGGCCTGTTTTGTTTTTGTTTTTCAGAAACAGCGCCACTCTTGCCCATGGGCTGTGTCTGGTACTGTAGATCTAATTATGTCATGTTACATGAACTCCTACAAAACATCATGTAACTTAGGGCTTATTCAGACGAACGGGATATACGTCTGTGCAACGCGCGTGATTTTCACGCGCGTCGCACGGACCTATATTACTCTATGGGGCCGTGCAGACAGTTGCGTGATTTTTACGCAGCGTTGGTCCGCTGCGTAAAAGTCACGACATGTCCGTTCTTTGAGCGTTTTTCGCGCATCACGCACCCATTGAAGTCAATGGGTGCGTGGAAACCGCGCATGTCACACGGAAGAACTTCCGTGCGAACTGCCTGTTTCGCGCACCAGCTGTCAAAAGGATGAATGAAAACAGAAAAGCACCACGTGCTTTTCTGTTTACAAACATACAAATGGAGTGTCATAATATCAAGTGGCTTTTGCGCAGGCAAAACGCCGTGTTTTTTGCGTGCGCAAAAGGCACACGCTCGTGTGAATCCAGCCTTAAACTCAGTACAAGGTAAATACTTTTCCATTCTGTTCTATGGCAGGTCAATGAATATCCCCTGGAAATGCCATAAACGAGTTGGGAATACCCCTTTAAAACGTTTCATTGTTCTGTTCCTCTGTTATTCCTCCTGGAAGTATTTGAATAAATTTACAACTCGGTATTACCTTTACCCGTGTCCCTACACAATCTGACAATGTCCAATCAGTTCTTACAGGGTCAGAGAGGGTAGAGAAAAATTGTCATATAGAGTAAATCAAAAGTTAGAGTTTTTGAATTAGTGTTTGGAAAACTGGAGGTGAAACTGTCATCTTGTCTGCATTTACTATCAATCAGGCTATGTTCACACGCAAACTCAAAAACGTCTGAAAATACGGAGCTCAAGGGAAAACAGCTCCTGATTTTCAGACGTTAATTCAGCCACTCGCAGCGTTTTTCCGGCCGTTTTTGGAGCTATTTTTCTATAGAGTCTTTTTTGCGGCCGTTTTTTTTACCGTTTATACCATTGAAATCAATGGGCAGATGTTTGGAGGCGTTCTGCTTCCCATTTTTCGGCCGTTTTTCGGCCGTTTTTGGCCGTGTGAACATACCCTAAGGCCTTATTCAAACGAACGTGTATTACGTCCGTGATACGCGCGTGAAAATCATGCGCGTCGCACGGACCTATGTTAGTGAATGGGGCCGTTCAGACAGTCCGTGATTTTCACACAGTGTATGTGCGCTGCGTAAACCTCACGACATGTCCTATAATTGGCCGTTTTTCGCACATCACGCACCCATTGAAGTCAATGGGTGTGTGATAATCGTGCACGGCACACGGAGGCACTTCCGTGTGTCACGCGTGATTCGCACAACAGTAGATAAAGAAATGAAGGAAAAAATAAAAGCACTTCTTTCATTTCTTTTTCTACATTTCAAAACCGTGTGTCATAAGCATGGCATATGCGTGAAAATCACGCAGCCAACACTGATGACACACGGAAGAGCAACCCGCGCAAAAAGCTGCATTTTTTGCGCGTGAAAAACGCACACGTTCGTCTGTATAAGGCCTAAGGTATGTTCACACGCACTGTTTTCAGACGTAATTCAGGCGTCTTACGCCTCGAAATACGCCTGAAAAAACGGCTCCATTACGCCGACAAACATCTGCCCATTGCTTTCAATGGGTCTTACGGTGTTCTGTTCCCACGAGGTGTCATTTTACGCGTCGCTGTCAAAAGACAGCACGTAAAAAGACGCCCGTGAAAAAGAAATGCAAGTCACTTCTTGGGACGTTTTTGGAGCCGTTTTTCATTGGCTCCATTGTAGTATATAATAAAGCAACAAAACAATTACATTTATAGCACCATTAAAACAGTTTTACATTTATTTTTATACAAGTCCTGAAGCAATTGTTCTAAATCACACACACACACACACACACACACACACATATATACACACACACACACACATACACACACACGCTGCCAACATGATAATAACGTATGGGGACAAGCGATCGTAGCAACAAACACTCGTCCCATCCATAGCTCCGTGTGACAGGAGCAAGCGAGTGCCGATCAACGATATCTCGTTGATCGGCGCTCGCTGCACGGGTCGAATATCAGCAGGTGTAAAAGGCTCTTAACTGTATGTAGACTTGTCAATGCAGCAGAGTTGAGTTTCCCCATTTGCCAAAAGGATTGCATACTGTAAACACCCCTTTCTAAATGCCCCTTTAAGACATGTTCACCTAATTGTCGGGTTCCTTGGGTCCACACTCCATCTATATAGAACATTATTAATTGCTTTGTACACACAGGACACATCATCAATAAGGTCTAATAGGTTATTTGCGAATCATCTCATAAGAAATAGACCCTACTGGCAAGCAGGGCTGCCATTGCGGCAGTATGGATGGATACTAAAAAAAAAGGGGCCCGTCGCTGCCATCCGCTTATATGTATTT
Organism: Rhinoderma darwinii; assembly: GCF_050947455.1. NCBI lineage: Eukaryota > Metazoa > Chordata > Amphibia > Anura > Rhinodermatidae > Rhinoderma > Rhinoderma darwinii. Next base: position 23,296,708 of record NC_134693.1, on the reverse strand, counting down.
ATTCGTGGCAAGCAGTTAGCAAATACCAGGGGAGCTGGGGAAGATACCCGTTCACTGCAGCTATATGTATGGCCAGATTTAGACTGGAAGAGCATTTTTTGGATTATTTTCCCCTTGCCATAGGTGGAGTTAAATGTGATCTCCATAGAAGATTTCTTGTTTCTTTTTTGTATCTTTGTGTCTCCTCGGCAAAAAATTAATTAATACATAGACTGATCAATTATCATCAGTGTAATGGAGTGCAACATAGTCTTCAAGACAAGCCTACAAAATATCGACTGTTACGGATAAGTGCGAGTACATACAATATGTGTACATGACATGATATTTAAAGAGGCTCTGTCACCAGATTTTGCAACCCCTATCTGCTATTGCAGCAGATCGGCGCTGCAATGTAGATTACAGTAACGTTTTTATTTTTAAAAAACGAGCATTTTTGGCCAAGTTATGACCATTTTCGTATTTATGCAAATGAGGCTTGCAAAAGTACAACTGGGCGTGTTGAAAAGTAAAAGTACAACTGGGCGTGTATTATGTGCGTACATCGGGGCGTGTTTACTACTATTACTAGCTGGGCGTTGTGTATAGAAGTATCATCCACTTCTCTTCACAACGCCCAGCTTCTGGCAGTGCAGATCTGTGACGTCACTCACAGGTCCTGCATCGTGTCGGCACCAGAGGCTACAGTTGATTCTGCAGCAGCATCAGCATTTGCAGGTAAGTAGCTACATCGACTTACCTGCAAACGCCGATGCTGCTGCAGAATCATCTGTAGCCTCTGGTGCCGACACGATGCAGGACCTGTGAGTGACGTCACAGTGCTGCACTGCCAGAAGCTGGGCGTTCTGAAGAGAAGTGGATGATACTTCTCATCAGAACGCCCAGCTAGTAAAAGTAGTAAACACGCCCCGATGTACGCACATAATACACGCCCAGTTGTACTTTTACTTTTCAACACGCCCAGTTGTACTTTTGCAAGCCTCATTTGCATAAATACGAAAATGGTCATAACTTGGCCAAAAATGCTCGTTTTTTAAAAATAAAAACGTTACTGTAATCTACATTGCAGCGCCGATCACATGCAATAGCAGATAGGGGTTGCAAAATCTGGTGACAGAGCCTCTTTAAAGCTGTCTTCAGGTCAGCCCAATATGGGGACAGGTCCACGCTTCTATTAGCCAAAATGGCACAAAAAATATTGTGCAGTTTTGCTAATAGGAGTGTACAAAGAATACGCCGGACTCATGGGGGGGGGGGGACACTCTTTCACCCTCCCCCTTACTGTGATTGACAGATGCAGACGCACAGCATCCAGCCGTCAATCATCACCGAGAGGTGGGAAAGGTGAGGGCAGTGATCCCCTCATGAATACACCGTTTCTTTACTGTGTCCACTCTATTCATTAAACACTCCTAGTAGGGAAACGGCACAATATTTGTTGTGCCATTTTGGGCAAAAGGAGATAGTGGACCTGTTCCCATACTATGCCGCCGTTACATAGACCAGCATAGTCTGATCACAGATCCGCTTTAAAGGAGCTATGTGGGGACCAAAAATTATTAGCAGTGTACTCACTGCAGTATGTGAGTACACTTGCTACAATACATTGTGATCCCCCATCGCGCCCGATTCTGAGAATGTCATTGATTTTTATAGCGCTGCCGGGGGATCGGAAGTCTAGTTGCGCAGCCTTCTTTAATGATGATACGACTCCTTGTCATGTGACCGGCCTCGCTGTATTTTATGTACAAGCAGTAGCAGTAGTACATCGATTACATAGAGAACATTAGTACATCCAGTACTCTAGTTCAGCGGGACCGGTCACGTGACGAAGAGTCGTATCGTCATCAAAGAAGACTGTGCAACATGACTCGAAAATCTCAGAATCGGCTGCAACGGGGGACCGGAATGTATATTAGCGAGTGTATCACATACTGCAGTGAGTATAGTGCTAATAATTTTTGGTCCCCACATAACCCCTTTAACCTTTATTTTGAGGACATTTATTATTCTACAAATAATTCTTAGAATATTACTAAGTCATAATTCTGCATTTTTTGGCTCGGATAATAGGCTACGAAGACACAAGAATGATCAGAGACCCCTCATTCCTTCCCTTCATGTGTTAGGGATATGGGTGAACATTTGGGGGTTCACTTGGAGAGTCATTTGGCCATTTAAGATGGATGGGAGAGGATGGGATGGGAGTAAACAGATTTAAGGTAGATATTCTTGAGAAAAACTTTGCACCACTTGGGGTTCAACTACAAAGTGTTAGAGACTCAAGGTTCGGGGCAACACCTCCGATTGCCATCTGCCAATTTCACAAACTTAGTTCTTTCTGCTCACAGTAGTTTATCCAAAGTAACCCCAGAGGAAAACATTGATGGCGAGGAGAATAATAGCATTGACATTACACACGTTCCTCCAAAGCGGCTTCTCCTCAATACTGGTCAACTTTCTCTGCAACTTCAACTCTTCTACTTTGGACAACTTGGCTTCAGGTTGCATGGATATACCACAAAACCAGAAATACAACTTTTTCCAGCAGGAGTATGTTGAAGCTATAAGAAAACAGCAGACATAATAGTTACATGTAGATCATGAGGATGTATTGGAAACGTGTGGCCTACATCATGTCCATTACAACCAGTCACATGTCAATCACCACTTTCCAACACCACCATTCCCTCACCTAAACTTTCCAACCTGTCACCATCAAGAGAAAAATGTTTTCAAGTCACAAAGTGTATCATGTTTAAATACATTATATACATTCCCTATGCATTTAAGTTTGAGAAGATTTATATTTGCTTTCTATAGGTCCATAAAAAAGTGGATGGTCTAAAGTGGGTATAATACTGGAGCGTGCATGAAATTTCATATTTTAAATCTGTAAGTTAGAAAGTATCAGGATGTAGAATGAATAATTTTTGTACTTACTGCCCCTGCTTGTTTTCTCCTCCTGTACAGAACAACTATCTTGGAGAATTTCAACTTTTGGCATCAAGTTTCCTTCTGCAGTAAATAGAAGTGAACACTAAGTTTTAGGAAAAAAAGATAATAAGCAGTGGCTAGCCAAAGGGATAGTAGATGTAACCATTGAGCTGGGTGCCAACATCTCGGAGCCCATAGTCCACCCATCCACATAAGAGAGAAGAATTATAAGAATCTATCGCAATGGTGAAGGGACTTAATAAAAATGGACAATGATATACTCATGCTATTTCAGTATACATATCTAATGGATCGGGTAGCAAGTGATTGGTGGAAGACTCCAAATCTAAAGGCTACACATAGAACTAATGAAAATCTCCCTCACCTGGTTCTTTTTCTATGGGTGGAATAGTTGAAGAAATTGCACCAATGTCCTTTGAAGGCTCCATCTCATCTTTTAGGAAAAGAGTTGGATCAGATCTCTTTCGAGTCCACCAAGTCATACGCCCAAGCTAGAAGCAATGAAAAAATTTACCTAGCGGTTAGTATATAGTTAGTCAATTTTAGCAGTCCATGACGAGATCCAAGACAACAAACTCTATTCTTGAAAATTTTCCAGGAACGACTAGATTTACAGTCAAGATTGTGGTGAATGAAGGATTTATTACAAAGTCCCTTTTAGCTGAACCTTTCGCCTGCCCAAACATGTGCAGCTGAGTGCAGCGTGTAATGGGCAGGGTTGTACAAACACTGTCTCACTTGAAATTATTTTTCTAATTTCCACCATTATTTACATATCGGTACTGTTATATTTGGCGCCCGATATGTAAATAAGCCCCTGAACTGTCAATGGGGAGTTTCTACCTAACTAAATGGCAAGGGAACGTGATGTCTTCGCTCTGACACTGTCGGTAGTGTCAGGGCGGCTTACACCGTGTTCCCTCCCGCGAGAACACACACAGACCGAGAGAGCGCTCTCTGCAGAACCACCAGTCTGTGTGTGTTCTCGCGGGAGGGAACACAGCGCAAGATGCCCTGACACTGTCTGTAGCTGATTGGACAGTGTCAGAGCGAAGAGATCACGTCCCTTGTCATTTAGTTAGCTAGAAACGCCGCATTGAATGTTCAAGGGCTTATTTACATATCGGGTGCCAAATATAACGGCACCGATATGTAAATAACGGAGGAAGATAGGAAAAAAATTCAAGTGAGACGGGGTTTGTGAAGCCCGGCCTATTACACGATGCACTCAGCTACATGTATGGGCAGGTGAAAGGTTCTCTTTAAGCTCCTTATTAGCCCATCTGTGACAGCTATGACAGATCAATTTTCTAATGAATCTATTTGACTTATAATAGGGTCCATCTGGTTTCCCTAGGGGTTCCAATATTTTTTATGCAGACTACGCTACTCTTGCCATCAGAAATACCAAGACTCCTGATGGAAAGGCAAAAACGCAAATGTAAAAAGAGCCTTAAAGGGTCCAATTATGGTGAGTAACACAGTTGTACGGAGCACAGTCTATGGCGAACAAGTCCCTAATGACCTAGAGATGCCGTGTCCAATCTCTTGGGATTCGGTGGTTTCGCTTAGTCGTACCATTCCCCTTCAAATCTCCCTTACGAAACATAAGGCAAAAAGTGTTCAAATAGTCTACACTTGTTGACCAGGGCACGGCTTGGGCACGGTGTATGGGAGAATTTACACAATCAGTTGCTCTGTAAAAATAATAACAGAAGGCTTTTATAGGAGATTTCCAAACTACTAGATTACATGGAGAGTCTCTTCCCACTTAAAGCAAATGTTTAGTTGTTTAATATGACAACCAACATATAGCTAATGTTGCCGGGGGAAGTTACCACCAGGAACCCGAGTCTGCCAGATCGAGAGCTGTTGCTTGTTAGCGGGTCTCAGATCTGGTTTATAAAGGGGGTCCCTAATGGGGCATATGGATAGGTGTTATCCTGAAGGATAAACCGCTTTAAGTAGAACATGCAAATTTGGAGGTTAGTAATCATTTCAAATTTTTGCCTTCCTTTACCATTCCTATAAAATAAAGTGACAGAAAACCCACTGTCCCCTCACCTTATCATCAGGTATGGCCTGTGTGCACAGACTGATCACAATGCAGATGATCGATGTCAATCCAAATAGAAGGATTGCAAAATACAAGTAGTGGACGTTCTTGAGTACGGAAGGTCTTGTGTCCTCCTCCCCACAATTCGGAGCTTGATACACAAAATCCATGATCATTCGGATCAAGCCCACCAACAGGCCAATAAGCAAACTCCAGAAAGCCCCCTGTCAACAGATACAAGTTTAGCGTTGAGTATTTGAGATATATATATATATATATAGCAGATACAATAGAAACATTCTAGACACTTACCGGTTCATTGACTCTCTTGATAAAAATCGCTAGAACAAATGTTGCAGTAACAGGCGGAGAGAGGTAGCTGGTGACGGATTGCATGTAGTCGAAGAGCAATCCACTATTTGCTGCTTGAATGATGGGGATCCACAAAATGCTGATAACCACCAGTATGACAATGAAGACTCTGTGAAGGAAATCATGGATCAGATGTCTACGTACGCGTATTACAGAATACCCAGAACCCTTTAGGTAACATCCAGCCTTTCACACAAATGCCAGGACCTTAGAAGACATAAAGGCTATGGACACCTTTAAATCGATATGTTTTTTATTCAATTGCATATATTTTATGGTAAAAAAAGAAATGAATTGGATTTAAATAAAAATGTTGCTTTGTTTGGCTTCTGCAGCTGTCATGTATATACACTACAAACTACATAGAAGCTGCAGAATGCCGTTCACTAGCAAATCCGTCAGACTGTTTTTCTAATGGGTCGTTCTCAGCCCCTTTCTCTTTCCTCCTGAACGATCTTCTAAGCTGATTTATGACTAAACCAATGTTGATAAATTACGTGGCGAATCTGCAGTAAAATCTGCATTTGCTGTGGAATTTGCGGCAAAATCTGCTAAAAAAAATTACTTCCATTGAAAATCCGGTACGTGTGGACTTAACCTCACAATAGTTCAGCAAAATGTTTAGAATATGAATGCCTCTTTTTCCAGACTTACTTGGTATACCAGTCAGCATGCCATCTTCTTATTTTACTAGTATGTATCAGAAACATAAACGCCCATGCCGTACCTGCCAACAATCATAAGCTCTTGTTCCTTAGCATTCCTGCGTATACGTAACCAGATATCAAGGGTAAATATAGTACTGGCACTATTGAAGATGGACGTGAGAGAACTCATAAGAGCGGCCATAATTACTGCTATCATTAAACCCTTCAGTCCTAGAAGAAGAAAAAAAATTATAAAAATTTGCTGTCTATCTATTCCGCTATATTAGCAATGTTCATAACAATTCTTATGATTATTTGTGCAAGCTTTATCTAGTCGTAACAGTCCTTGAAATGGCGCAGGAAAAGTATCTAAAAGGAACGCATCAAGATTTTCCAGTTGCTTCCAAGTCGCTGCTATGATTGACAACATTTGCAAGTCACCAAAACTGGCCAAATTTCCATATTTTCAGACACTGAAAATGAGTCGTCCCTAGAGATGTCATCATTATATATCGTGCTCTTGATTGAAGGTGAATTTTAACCTCAAATTTAGAAGCCTTGAGTTTTACTCTTCTATCAAATTTGTGAACAGGAAAACAATAGAGCGGGGCGCAGTCGTACGGGAATGCAGCTTGACTATAGAAATGGGGAGGGGGGAGAAGGGTTGGTTAAGGGTTCGCAACGAAGGAAAGGAGTCTATCAAATTATTTTGTTTCTCTAATGGATGGACGACCATCTAAAACATGGCCAGGCTGAGTCCACAAGAGCAGGAGCTGCTCTTAATTAGTAGCTCTTTTCTCTGGCTTATAGAGGGGGGGGGGGGTCCTAGCGGGAGACCACCCTTCTATGATGACTATTTGATCGTACACCTTTAAATGTTATTCTCCATGGCCTTACTCAGACATACAGGGAAGACCCATACAGTTTTTTTCTCCGAGACGGTTTTGATACAAGAGGCCCATTATGTCCCTAAATAAATATTCTAATTTAGTATTTTTTTCCACCCAAAATAGATAATAAATACATCTCACCAACAGGCATGAGTGTAATTACCAGCATGGGATACGCAACATTTGAGCAGCTCACATCAATGCCACAGAATTTCTGGCATTCCTCAGGGTGAACACATCCAATCTCATCTGCAAAGAACATTCAGTAAAGTTAGTACGCGGGTGAATATTTACCATTTTGCACAACCTTTAACTTACCAGATATGGCTGACTCAACAATATGTATACAGTAAAGTCTACCTTTGGAGCCTTAGGGTATGTGCACACACACTAATTACGTCCGTGATTGACGGACGTATTTCGGCCGCAAGTCCCGGACCGAACACAGTGCAGGGAGCCGGGCTCCTAGCATCATACTTATGTACGATGCTAGGAGTCCCTGCCTCGCTGCAGGACAACTGTCCCGTACTGTAATCATGTTTTCAGTACGGGACAGTCGTCCTGCAGAGAGGCAGGGACTCCTAGCGTCGTACATAAGTATGATGCTAGGAGCCCGGCTCCCTGCACTGAGTTCGGTCCGGTACTTGCGGCCGAAATACGTCCGTCAATTACGGACGTAATTAGTGTGTGTGCACATACCCTTAGAGTATGTTTTAATCAATGGCCATTTGTTTGGAGGCGTTCAGCCCCCGTATTTTCAGACTTTTTCGTGGCGTTTATGGCCTGAAAAAAGGCTGAAAATAAGCCGTGGGAACATACCCTTAAAAGGGTTGTATGAAATTAGAAAAAAAAAACAGCGCCTCTTGTTGATCTTCTGATCATGGGCTGTGTCTGGTATTGCAGCTCAGCTCCATTAACTTGAATGAACTGCAATATGAGACACAGCCTATCGACCACAGTGGCGCTGTTTCAAATAAAAAAAAGTAGGCCTTTTTTCAAAAATTACACAACTATTGTTAAGAGGAACTGTTATCTCTCCTTACATGTCTATTTTTGTAAACACTTGTAATCCCCTTGAAATAACGATCCCGGAACATCTTTTCTAAGAACTCTGCAGAGTGTCGTTCCTCTGGTATTCCTCCTAGAAGTTTTTTAAGAAATGTACAACTAGGTATTAACATTCTTCTTGTCCCTACACCATCTCTCTCTGTCAGTAGTGATTTAACAGTGTCAGACTGTGCAGGGACACACCCCCAACTGGTTAAACCCAGTTGTCAATTCATTCATAACTTTCTAGGAGGAATAACAGAGGAACGGCACCACGTAGAGTTCTAAGAAAAGATGCTCCAGAATTGTTATTTCATAGGGAATACAAATAATTACTGAAACAGACAAGCCAGGAGAGGTGACATATTCTCTGTAACAATCCAGAATCTGATGTAAAACTTAAACTTATATAAAGTCTACGGCATTTAAAAAAAAAAAAATCTGAAATCATACCTGGATACAATGCCCTGCTGATCATTCCAGGAAGTACCACGAAGAACATGGGCAGTATTTTCAAGTATCCCCCGACAATAGAGCCCCCTTTGGCATGGGATAAGTTCTTGGCTGACAGAGACCTCTGCACAATTACCTGGAATACATTTCCCATAGACAATGATAAGGATCCATCCGGTAAATTGTGCGCTCAGTATTATGCCAAAATCTGGATGTCGACTTCAAAAGCATTAGGCTTGGTTGACATCTGCGTCGTACTTTTATATCGGAAGTCTTGACACTCTGCCGGATTTTTCGCATGACAGATACCAATGGCACCTGACGGACCCCATGGATTTACAATGAGGTCCATCTGGGTTTCCGTTGTGGTGTCCGTCACTTTGATGGCAAGATTAGCGCTGCGTGCTGAACTATTTCTGCCATCAATTGTGACAAAGCTGCCGACGGAGCCTCTGATGGCAGAGCAACAAGAGGTTGTAAGGTCTGGTGTCATTTACAATGTTGAAAGTAATTAGTGTCATAAAGTTATCTGTCCTTATATGACTGTACTAAACCCTTCCTTTATTGTATTAGTAAGAGCCTCATTCACACTGGCGTATTTAGGTCAACATTTTGCATCAGGAAAGCGAAAACCAGGAGTGGAAAGTAAACCGAAAAAAAAACCATAATGGGAAGATTCCTTATTTTAGGTGTTGGTTTGCAAATACTAATGCAAAGTACTGACCAAAATACACAAAATTGACTCGTCATCTATTTGCGGAATAAACATTTGTACATCTGGTTTGGCAACATTTCAAAGAAAGTATCAGGAATATAGCAGTTCCCTAATATAATATATTCTGCATTGATTGGACAGACTCAGACTGTAGGGACATGGCCTATTGACAAAGGAAATAGTAACCCCCAGTGGTCAATTTGTTTATACATTTCCAGGAGGAATAACAGAGGGACATTATAATGCATAGTTCTAAGAAAAGATGCTCCTGAATTGTTATTTTATGGGCAATGCAAATATTTACTTAAACATGTCAGGAGAGCAGTATCCACCCTAAATCAGCAGATTATATAAAGTAGATTGAATAATATTTGAATAAGACATAAACCCCAAAATATAATATCTCAAAGTTACTCTTTCTTGTTGTTGTTTTTGAGGATGCCATCTGTTTGTGACTCACCTGGTCAGCACACCAAACCCAAGTGGCCAATATTGTCAGACCAAAGATGAGACCGGGCCAGGGCAGGTCTCCGGTAATTGGGTCACGAAGCATGTGGAAAGCATCACTACGGGGCAGATGACATGTTGTGTTGGGAACAATTATCTTTGGGATGGCTGCCATGTATTTCTCTTCAAGTCCTGAGTACCAGCCAATTTCATTAAAAGCTGCAAAGTGAATGCAAATAAAAAACAATAGGTTATTATTTAAGGGTATGTACACTTTTGCTACCAATGCTTTTAAAATAAAAATGTATGCAACTTTGAAAATAGTATGGAATAAAAATATCTTACTTGTGTATACAGCTCCTACACAGGCCTATGTGTCTCCTTGGTAGCAGACTACAAGCACTGTGTAGTCTGATCCTGCAGTCCTGTACTCCCTCCCTTGTAACCAATATAAGTGTATTATACATAGATCACATAGATTAGTACTGCCTAGTATAATAAACAAATTGCATTGAAGAATCATGTACAATGCGGATAGACTCTCTTGCATTGTCAATTTGTGGTCAGAGGTGTTTCTGCAGTTTATTTTAATTGTTTTGATCTTTAGTTCATATGATATTTGAGGCAATCATTGCTGTTGAACCACAGGACACAGGACATCAATCAATTATCTGCTAGTTTTATTACTGATGCAAAAAGGGCATATGACATAACACAACTCACAAGCTTATAATGAATGTCCACCCTTTAACATTTTATTCAATCCAGAATTTTGTTCTGATATAGTTCTGACTGCAGACAGCCACCACTAGAGGGAGCTTATGAGCTTACTGCATATTGTTTATAGACTAAACTGAATAATAAAACAATATGCAGTAAACTATTGAATTCCCCCTAGTGGTGATTGCAGTCATCCAGAATTTTATCATTTAACTTCATGTCTAGGTGAGGGATTTCCAGCTCTGTTTCAGAAAACAAAGCCATGATGTTTTTTTTTTACCTATTTAGATTATATTATATTACATTATATTAGATGAACTAACTTTATTTCATCAAACTATTGGTAAGCATTTACTTAAAAAAAAATACAACAATTTAAAGGCTATGTAAACCTTTGAAAGGAATTTTTCTTTTAAATAAAAATGTCAGTCAGTGTGTTTTGTGCAACTTTATAATTAGTTTTATTAAAAATTATTTTTACATTTTGAGACACAGCTGATTCAATTCTTTATACAGAGCAGCTATATCCACCTGTTATCCATTACCAGTGGAGGATTAAGTAGATCATAAGCCCTGGGCTGTTACCCAAACTTGGGCCCCCCGTCACCTTCCTGCCGCTCCGTAACTATTGTTAACACTACCGAATTGTGCAAGCATTAACAAATGAGTGTAACGATTCCCCTTGTGAAAGGGCTGTGTTCCTACCTACTGAAAGTCTCCAACCATCCTTCTGACAAGGGGAATGGTAACACCCATTTGTCTATTAGTTCTGGGCTACACTGAGACTTTTAGTGGAATACAAGCATTTCCTATAATAAACATGTCAGAAGAGGTGACACATTCTCTATAAATCCAGTGACTCACAGGTGACGTCTTCTCAGATTCTAGTAGTTTTTTCCCCTCTTTTCTTCTCTATCCGGTCCAAACTTCATGACGACTTCTCCCGGCCACTTTTCCAACATTTCCACACCTAGAAACGAAGATTAAATTCTCATGGTACCACACTCTAAGCCCCTAAATATAATAATAACCATAAACTGCGCCCCTTAATAAAATAGTACCAACCACTGTAGATATATATAATTGTGTTAAACACTGTAAAGTAAAACACCACATACACAGTAGATAGCGCCACACACAGCCCCCTGTAGAAAGTGCCACACCCCTTGTAGATACCAACACACACACACACACACACACACACACATACACACACCCTGTAGATAGCATCACAGCCCCCTGTAGATAGCATCACACATCCCCTGTAGATAGTGCCACACAGCCCTCCCTATAGATAGCGCCACACAGTCCCCCTGTAGATTGCGCCATACAGACCCCCTGGAGATAGTGCCATACAGCCCCCCTGTAAATAGTGCCACACAGCCCCCTGTAAATAGTGCCACACAGCCCTCTCTGTATAGTGCCACCCCCCGTGTATAGCACCCCCCTGTAGGTAGCTCCACTCCCACTGTAGATAGTGCCACACAGCCCCCTGTAGAAAGTGACAACCCCCCTGTAGATAGCACCACCCCCCTGTAGATAGCGCCACCCCCCTGCAGATACGACACACAGATCCCTGTAGAAGGCGCCGCCTCCCCTGTATATAGCGTCAGACATACCTGTCTCCGTTCCAGTGCCGTCCTCTTCTCCAACGATGCTGGCCTGGTCTCTTCTGACCAGGCCGCATCCAGCAGAGCGACGCAAGAAGCACAATCATGTGATCGCGCAGCCTGCATCACAAAAAACTGATGGTTCCCTTGCCTTGCCAGCGATGTCAATTGTATCCGCATCCAAAGGACGCGGACACAATTGAGTCCAGGGCCTTCAGTTTTGTCGCGTTTTTTGCCGCGATTCGCAGCAAAAATTTGTCAAACTGCCCATAACGGACCTATGGGGACCTGCCATTGTCCTTCACATCTAAGTTCATAACTTAGATGTGATAGATTACAGGTGGTTGGTGCATGTCAGGCACATGCAGGACCCACTGTTCACTGAACCCGTCAGTCTTGCTGAGCTGACTGATTCAGGTCTTAGCGAACTATACAGCTGCTCTGTATGCAGGATACGAAGCAGCTGCATCTCAAAAAGTAAAATAATTCTTTATAAAAACTAATTATAAAGTTACACACTGATTGACCTTTTTATTTAAAAAAAACAATGCACAGAATTTAACACATAAACGTGTAGGTAAAATACTTACATATAAACATGAGGGTGAAGGCTCCCACCACCATGATGACGGTTTGCAGGGTGTCAGTGTAGATCACTGCAGTTAGTCCCCCTGTTTAAAACAACACAACACTTTTCACCTTGAATTAATTATTGCATTAAAATTGACATAACATTTGCATGTTCCAGACCAGCAAGTTGGTGCATTGTTATATTTTCTCTATTATTGGATGCATTGATAATATGTATCCAGGCTGCTACAAATTCTGCAGGGTATTAGCAACACCTGCAGGCACAATTTGTTTCCTTTCAGCAAAGTCACAACTCTTCATATTCAGACCCTTCAAATGTTGGACCACTCAGCAATTTCTCGCTACTACATCACTGGGAAAGAAACTCCAGTCTTTTAGATTCCCAATACATTTAGTGGGCCAGACCTCTATGGAATAAGCTAGTGGCTACATTTTACCTACTAAGTAGCTCCCAAAGAGCTTCGGATGACGGAGTTGCTTTTCAAGGGACCCTCTTTGCCCATTCAGATGCCCCAAGAGGGCTCACAGGAGGCCTCACAGACCAATTGGAAGAAATTATTGTTTCAAATAACTCTATGGGTTAGAGAAGTGTCCACATGTAAACCTTCTTGGTGCTTCTGACTCACTGAGATATCTTATTGAGTAGAGATACATGTTATTTGCATGTGTAATATTGTAGTTCTCCCCTGTGAACCATTCCTAATTGTTAGATAGGTCCCTTGACCCAATTAGCTGATTACAACGTGTTCCTCTGCTGGGTCCCCCAGCGATCAGCTGTGATCTGTGGAAAAACCTGGCAGTAAAAGTCCTCTTAGGGTATGTTCACACGCAGTGTTTTCAGGCGTATTTCAAGGCGTTTATGCCTCGAAAAACGCCTGAAAAAACGGAAGCTGAGCGCCTACAAACATCTGCCCATTGAAATCAATGGAAAAACAGCATTTAGTTCATACGGGGCGTCATATTACGCTGCTGTTTTAAAAAACGGAGCGTAAAAAAAACGCTCCGTAAAAAGAAGTTTATGTCATTTCTTGAGGCGTTTTTTGGAGCGGATTTTCCATTGAACACTATGAAAAACGACTCAAAAAAGCCTCAAAAGAAGCTTGAAAAGAAGCTCAAAATTAAAAAAAGCTTCACTTTCAGCTTCAAAAACGCCTGAAAATCAGAAGGCTGCTTTTCTATGAAAACAGCTCCGTATTTTCAGACGTTTTTTGTTAAGCGTGTGAACAATCCTCACACTTCCCAATGTGGGCCGTGCATGCGAGCGCCGATGAGACAGCTCGTTGATTGGCGCTTGTTTGCTCCTTTCACAAAGAGCTATGTTTGGGGACCAGTGCCCGTTACTCCGATCACTCGTCCCCATACATTTCTATCATGTCCGCAGTGCATCTCCCTGTTTACACACGGAGATATGCTGCCGACCACGATAATATTTTCGGCTGCATAAATTATACATAAATATTTCAATCAATGTTGTATGTATAATGCAGGACAGTACAGGATCGGTGATAATGGTCAATTCTGGTAAAACTCTTTAAACATATTGTAAATTTATTTCTGATGGTCAGGAATAATAAGCCACATATCTGACTTTTCGTTAACGTGGATCTGTCACCAGTTTATAACTTCCCTATCTCCTAACTAATCTAATAGGCACTTTGATGTAGATAACTACTGTGATGTCACTTCCTCCTGCAGGTCCTTCACTGGAGCGACGGAAGACTGAACAGAAATCACCTCCAGCCCCTGCAGATTCAGATAAACGTCTTGGCACGATGTCAGTTCAGTCTTCCGTCACTCTGGTGAAGGACCTGCGGGAGGAAGTGACGTCACAGCGTGACTGTGCTGTGAATAAAACTGGGCATGAATGAAGAGAAGTGTATGACGCTGATTGGTCAGCGTCGTACTCTTTTCTATACAATGCCTACTTGGTGAATAGAAAAAAACACCCAGTTGGGTGTTTAGAAAAAATTTGCATAAATCAAAAAATTTTCATAACTTGGTCAATGATAAACGTTTTTTTAAAATAAAACAAACGGTAGTTATCTACATCAAAGCGCCTGTTAGATTAGGTAGGAGATAGGGAAGTTGGTGATAGAGACTCTTTAAATCAATTTATTATTGTTTTCCAGAACGTGAATTTGACAAAGATCGTGGACTTTTTTCAGCATGGTGTTGACTCCTTCATTGTAATGTCCTAAGTGTAAACATTGTTTTCAGTCCGTGTTTAGCAATAACTTGTTTGCATGATCAGGAATTACCGGCAGATACCATGATATCATGCACAATACTTGTCAGTAATAGAAAAAGATTATTTATCTAAGCGATCGCTGTCTTTAGTTTACATTCCTATCCTGATGGTTTGGACAAAGTGCATTTATGTGATTACGGCATGATACCTGGGAGCCAGTCCTTGACAGGTTAAAAGGTTTACAGTTTATTTAAAGGGCCACTACATAAATACATTAGCTGTAAATCCATATTGAAAAAGCCAATTAAAGGATGAAATATTTGCCCACATTTTTTGCCATAAACTGCGACAAAAAACGAAAATGGCGACGTGTGACAAATTTAAGTTAAAATTTGCAACTTTACTCATCTCTTGACAAATTTGAAAAGTGACAAGAAAAGTGAATGGTCTCAAAGGAGATGTAGGTTAGGCCACAAAGTGAAAATGGCGTAATTCTACACCTGCTCAGAGACTTAAAAATGTGCCTACTTTATTAAGAGGCATGCGCCTTTCAATAAATTTGGCGCAAATCACTCCAACTGCCTCCGTTACTTAGGCGGTAGTAAAAAAATTCCAGTCTTAGTAAATGTGGGCCAATAGATCTTGAAATTGTACATCACTGTATGATTACTAGGGGTCCCAGCAGGGGGACACTTTGTGATCAGCTTATTATCAAGGGATCCTTCTTACAAATAGAGATTGTCTAAATTGGAGAATCCCTTTAAGGACAAAGCCAAAAAGAGTACAGCAATTTTGGCTCTCCACATATGCCAAGTCGTCACAAGCTAGGAGCTGACCCAGTCCCCTTCCGCTAAGCTCCACACAGTTTAAAAAAAAAAAAAAAGAAAAAAGTTGTATCTATTATTTTATGTGGTGTGTTTATAGTAAATAAACTTTATTTATTGTAAAATGTTTATTTTTTATTTTTTTAACTTTTAGTTTTTTTTATTTCTTTTAGCCTCAACATGCACGTTTTTTTTTTAGTTGTTTTAACTAAATTTAACTGGCCTAGGCTGGCCATACACATGTCGCTGATTTCACAATCTCGGAAGGATTGTCCGACAACCTTCTCCCTATTGAATTACACATGCATGCTCAGCAGATACCGAGCTAAAATGTTTATGGGCAAGTTGTTGGAGATGGTTGCTGGTTGAGCTGGTTGAGATATCTCATGTGTATGGCCAGATTAGGTACAGTGATTCATTTTACAATTTTTGTTTTTTCATTTTGGACAGTCTTTATTTTAGGTTTAATAGCTCATTAAAGAGGATCTATCTGACCTTCTGATATGTCTGGCTTAGTAAATACTTATATTACCCATAAAATAACAATTCTGGAGCATCTTTTCTTAGATTTCTGCATTGTGTCGTTCCTCTATTATTCCTCTTAGGAATGTATGAACAAACTGACAACTGGGGGGGGGGGGTTACCATACCTTAAGGCTGGATTCACACATCACATATTTGTTGCAGATATTTGAGCCAAAGCTAGAAGTGGATCCACGAACAAAGAGAAGTATAAGTTATTTTTTTATATTTCTCATTTCTTTTGAAACCATTTCTGGCTTTGACTAAAAAGATCTGCATCAAAATCTGCAAGAAATATGCGATGTGTGAATCCAGCCTTATAAATGAAACATGTCACTAGTCAGTAGATGTTGACAGAGTGAGACTGCGTAGGCACAAGGTGAATGGTAACACCTAGTTGTCAATTTATTTATACATTTCCAGGAGGAATAACTAAGGAACATCACAACACAGAATTGTAAGAAAAAATGCTCCAGAATTGATATTTTATTGGGAACTCAAGTATTTACTAAAAATTACATGTAGAGATGAACTAATCTAATTCAGTCTGAATTTTTCAAAAGTTTCGGATTTGGCAAATTCCAAAACTTTTGGGGTTTGTGGTACACAAATGTTGCTGTGACTTTGACACTACATGCTGTCTTGGTGTTAAACAGCTAGAAAGGGCTTGGTTTTAACTTGGATACAGTCCTAGAAGACATCAGAGAAACACGAGTTCTCAGGATAATTGGGGTACTTTTTATTTACAGGAAATTTATAGACTGAAACAAATTTTGGGAAATTCACTCAGCTCTATCTACATGTCAGCAGAGCTGACTGGTCTTCTTTAAAGGGGTCGTCTAGGTTGATGGTTGTTTTTTATTCTGATGACCTATCCACATGATAGGTCATCAGTATATGATCAGTGGGGGTCCGACACCCGGACTTTGTACCAATCAGCTGTTCCAACTCCTTGCGGGCGCAGGAAGTTATGGAAGGGATGGTCCGGAAGCAGAAGGGTCAGACCACTATATAGCGGCCGTGCTGCAGGACTGCAGCTCTGCTCCTATTCAAGTGCAGTAACCCAGCACGGAAGCCTTCTATTTACGACACCGACCCCTGCTTAACTTTCTGTGCACAGAGGCAGCCGGAACATCTGATCGGTGCGGTGTCCGGGTGGGACCGATCATATACTCTGATGACTCATCCTGTGGATAGGTCGTCAGTATAAAAAACAGCCCCCAAACTGGACAACCCCTTTGACTATAAGCTATAAACTCCACACGCTATTGAAAACAAAAAAAAATTATCATCTCACCATCCACCCAGTAATTACATAAACAAGATGCAATATAAAGATAGTTACCAGCAACAGTGTAAACTGCTGTGACTACTAGTAATATAACTGTGGACAGGTAAATGTTCCAACCCAGAGAGACTTGGATGAATAGAGCTCCAGAATAAATATCTGTCTAAAACAAAAAAGGTATAAACAGAAAAAAGATATATGAAAATTACCATCAATCTCGTTATGAACTCATTCAAAGCATATAATAAGTAAATAAAGTAGAGCAATGCATCAGTATAAAGGAGTTGGCCAATGGTGACAAACACTGTCCATATTCCCTATTTGGACCTCTGTCTATGTGGCAGGGTGGAGAGCCGTTCTGTCAGACCCATTGCGTCCTTACATTACAAGGACGGCTATTGATTTGATTGGCCAGCATGTAATGCAGCATTTCCCCAGCAGCGATGACCACTGCAGGGGAAATGTGGGACTGTCTCCATGAGACAACCCCTTCAAGTGGAGCCGTCACAAATGAGTATTATAAAAAAACAAAAACATTTTTCTATATATATATATATATAAAACATTTACTGCTTAAAGGAACAGTAAACCTAGAAAAAGTAGATAAAAGTAGGCAGTAGTTTTTAACAATTTGACAGGCTGCAGGATCATGTTTCTGAAATAAACAAAGAACTCAGGCGTTAATTTCCTCCCAATCCCTTTAATGTTTAGCTGACATATGATTTTGGGAGTGGGGCTTAGCCAAGTGGTGTGTCTAAGCATTCCTGATCTCCTATTACAGACAGAGCACTGGGGAAAGGCACCTTCTGCAGCCAGTTGCCTTACAGCTAGATATGGATTGTGAGATGGAGGAAGGGGAAACAACTGATCTCCTGGGACACATAGAGAAGAATTTATGTAGTTATTTGTTTTGATTCTAATCTGAGACAAAGTAGGATCAAAGGAAAGAAAGCAAAAAAAAAAAAAGGAATTGTTTGGATTTTGTAAATTTTTATGTTTATTTTGCTCATTTAGTGTTACTTTAACTTTAAAAATATTGACAATATATTTCTACAATATCATCATTGTCACTTTGAAAAAAAATAAAAAATAAATAAATAAATATATATATATATATATATATATATATATATATTATTTAGCATGGCAATGTTTACTTAAAGGAAATGTCTATCTTTGCAAATATTTTTCTTGCTCTAAAGTATCTAAAATAAAAAATTGAAGCAACTTGTAAACAGTCTAGATTAAAAATGAGTGAATTTCCCAAAATTAATTTCGGGTCCGACTCGATGGAACCGGCTATCAAATTCTATTTGGTCCTATTAAATTTGTCGCAAATCAAAAGTGCTCTGAGTGCTGTGAAAAGTTGTGTATGACAGTCTGATGTCGTCTAGGACTGTATCCAACCCCTTTAACGCCAAGGCAGCATTAGTAATGTCAAAGTGACAGCAACATATATGGCTATGGGTAAACGGATGGTAGCCGGAGGTAGCAAACAGATGGTGTAAAAACATACTGTACTTTCTGATTTTTTATGCTTTTTAAAATAAAAAAAATGTCCACAAATCATTCCTTTTTGATAGCAGATGCCTGCCGGTGTTTATATATACACATACACACACACACACACACACACACACACACACACACACACACACACACACACACACACACACACACACACACACTGGTATCGGAAGAAGCAATGGCTTTTTTACAAGCGGTCTAAAAATCATCCCATTTTGGGGTCAGATGCCTGCAGTGTCTATAGCAAGAACCGATGGCTTTTAATCCAGCGATCCAAATTATCCCTTTTAGCGAAGTGTCAACTGGTTTGGTGTTGTTATCCACAACTTCTACCACCGTGACTATATGTTCCAGTGACAGTGTGCGTGATCAACATTGAGAGTGAAGAAGCAATGACTTTTTACTGTATTTATTTGAATAAAAATTTGTCACTTGGACACAGACTGAAATATAACGGCATTGTATAAATTCTTTACGCAGAACAATACGCCAATTTTTGATTGCACTATTAGATATATGCAGAACAATGAGTGACGTCACATCTGTGAAATCTGTTTCAAAAGGCAGAGGCATGCTATCAGCACCAGGATTAATATTATTAATGAAGATTTGTGAACGATGTGATGAAAATTGGTGATTCATAAATGAATGCAAGAATTGTGTAGCTGCAGCAGCACTCACTCACAGCAATGGCTGCCTTTGCCTGCCTAACACTATCTCTCTATCAAATTATTGTAGATCTATCTTTTCTTCTAACTATAAAACATACCCACAGGCACTAATCCACTGTGTTTTACTATCTCTTTCTCTCCGTCTGGTGTCCTGTCTCTCCTTTCTGTATCCCAGTCACAAAGCAGTAGCATTCTCTGGTTGGGTTGTTTATAGTGGTTGTGACTTTTATGACTGTCAATGACTGACTCACACCTATACCCCTCATAATTAGCTGTGTTAGAGGGAGGACTACCTGCAAGGCATTATGGGGAAACCCACTGGGCCGCCGCCTGAGGTTATGTGATTCTTCTTTTCTCTTCTTTTGTCTTCTGATCTGTAAAATGGCGGTCGCCATTATGAGCAATTTGTTCAGAAAGTATACCAAACCTTTTGGATTTGCGAAAGTCCAAAACTTTTGGGAAATGAGTTACAAATTCAATTTGTTTAGAATCAATTCGCTCATTTCAAGTCTTGATTAAAAATCTCCTATGAGCAGTGTGGAAGATTTTTCAGCACTCTATAGAGCCCATTCATTGTGGAAATATGTAGTGGTCTGAAGTTACAGACTTCACAAATGTGACCTTCTCAAGGTATCTTTGACATCTCAGAAGCAATGGTATACCTAACATAGACACAGAACATGCGAGTGCTATGTGACCCAGGGTTGGTGGATACCTGGCTCAGAACCCATCATACGGCTTTTATTTATATTTATTTCTTGCTGTATAAGTCCATATGTAGTTAGGTCGCCTCATAAGTTATCAAGTAAGAAAAAAATTGTTCTTCCCTACAGATATATTATGAAATTAATCAGCACAGAATTTTAGACTTTTTGTGTTTTGTTTTTTTTCTGCTTTTTCCTTTCTCGGTACCTCTTTGTGTACAGGTTACGATACATGTAATAGAGGCACTTACTCATGTTTGAACAACATGTTCATTTTCTGTATCTATATTTTTGCTCAGAATAAAACTTAGTACACCTAATATACGTGGGTGTGCCATACAATATTTAGGGTGGAACTGCTTAAAGATACTTCTATGAATATTTGTAATAGTAATTGTAAATAGTTGTTTTTAAACTTACCGATATTTTAGTGAAGATGTAGAGGATGAGTGATAGAACAGACATGTAGATACGTATCCGGTGACCGCCAAAACGTTTTTCCAAGTACTCAGGCATGGTGACTACTCCAGAGGCAATATACACAGGTACGAAGATCCATCCAAGGGCGACCAGCACCCAAGATGCCTAGCGCAAAATTATAGTGTTATGACACTAAGAATTAAGCATTTCATTGGCTTATTACTTTTGAATATTTCCTCAGAAACTGATGGTCATCTATCATTTTATCATTTTGTGTTCTATCAGTTACAATTTGGCAATTTGCTAAGATTGCCAAGGTGACAACCAGAATGGCTGCCCTTCCTGTTGTCACTCTTGCAAAAATTGTGGCCAAATCTAAATAGGAAAACACCAACTCTGTAAGAAAAATAAACCTGACTACCGAACTGGGCATTAACTTCTGATTTAC
The DNA here is from genome assembly GCF_050947455.1 of Rhinoderma darwinii. NCBI lineage: Eukaryota > Metazoa > Chordata > Amphibia > Anura > Rhinodermatidae > Rhinoderma > Rhinoderma darwinii. Next base: position 23,275,610 of record NC_134693.1, on the reverse strand, counting down.
TAATATTTGGCCAATTTTATGTATTGGCCATATTTGTCTTCTTTAAGTGAGAAGACAAATCTCATCCCCCAACTCTTTAAAGAATTTCTTCTCATTTGCATTACGGTTAATAAATAGTAAGTGAAATATTTTCTTACATTCCATTCAAAACCTCCGACTGCCAAACCTCCCGCAGCTCCCGATCCTGCCATTCCAACAAAGAGACCACTGCCAACATTGCTGGACATTAAAGATGCACCAATCTGCAAGAATGAAGACAATATGTTATCGGTATTTCAAAGTTCTTGATGTCGTTTTGTATGTAAAAAGATTTGCATTGATCTAGAGGCACCATATTATATTATAAGAGAAGTTGTACCTGGCTTGGAATTTAGTTAAACAAGGTACAAAACATTTACAAGGTCGTGGCAGCTACTTTGGTGTCCATAATTTACTCCATTCCCCTGTTCCTGCTCAGTGGGTGTTGATTGCTGTAAATCCCGAAGAGAGGCATCAACACTTGATCGGCTTGTTGGCTAAATTGCTGACCTATTTAAAAGGTATTGTCTCATGACACATATTGATGGTATAGCGCCAGGATTTGCCATCATTGTCCGATCGGTGGAGGTCTGAATGCTGTGAACTCCGTCAATCATCAGAACGTGCTACAAAAGCGCCGTACCACTTCGTCTATGATTGGATCCACCAAAAGCTGATACAAGTTCCTGTCACCGATGCCACTATGTTCTAATGATCAACGGTGTTCACAGCAGTTGGTACCACACCGATTGGACACATTGATGGCATATTCAAGCAATATGATATCAATGTTTGTCATAAGACAACCACTTTTAACACCTCGGCTATTTTAGGTCTTAGGACAAAACAAAAACATTTTTATGATTTTTCATATGTACGTTTTACGGCTCTAATTTTTTTTTATTTTTAAGTTAGTAAAGGGATTTGTGCCTCTTTTTTCACAATTAGGGCTGAAGTGCGGGGTACATAAAAATCACTTATCTTCTATTGTATCACAGACTACAGCATTCCAAACTACCTCTGGAAGTGACACCAGCCAAGAACTGTGCGTCCAGACACTTCATGTAATGGGTTTCTATGGTTGCTGCATACGATTCTAATATCACCAAGCACAATGCCAGGTGTTGGCTCGAGTGGTGTAAAGCACGCCACCACTGGATTCTGGATCAGAGTGTTCTCTAGAGTAATGAATCACATATGACTATCGGACAGTCTGATGGGGGAATCTGGGTTTGGTAGATGCCAGAAGAATGCTACCTACCAGAATGCATAGTGCCAACAGCAAAATTTGTTGGAGGAGGGATAATACACTGAGGCTGTTTGGTCCTTTTGTTCCAGGGAAGAATATTGTAAATGCTACAGCGTGTAAAGGCAATCGTACGCTTCCAACTTTACGGTAACAGTTTAGTGGATGGCTCTTTCCTTTTCCAGCATGACTGTGACCCTGTGCACACAGCGAGGTCCATAAAGACATGGTGGGATGAGTTTGGTGAGGTGGCACCCAACTGGCTGCACGGAGCCCTAAACTCAACTCCATCCAACACATTTAGGATGAATTGGAATGCCGATTGTGAGCCGGACCTTCTCGTCCAACATCAGTGCCTGTGACCTGTTTTGGCTGAAATGGCACAAACTCCACATATACACTCCAAAATTCCCAGAAGAGTTGAGGCGTTATAGCAACAACATGGGACCCAACTCCATATAAATGCCCATGTTTTAGAATGTCCAACAAGCTCATGTGCAAAGGTTTTCCTCCTTTTTAAACATTACCAGATACAGAATGAGCTTTCACTGAACTGATTATTGAAAAGTAAATCTGAGCATTAATTAACCATGCCGCACCAGTCCCACCAGTTATAAATTTACTAGGTTTGCTGGCTGAGACCTATGTAGAATTTGAACAGGACTTGACTATAGTCACTATGCATGCTTCTCTTTGTGTGATTCTCTTCACTTTTTAAGTTGGAGGTAAAGAATTAATATTTATTGTAACAGCAAATTCCGCTTCATTCTCACTGTGCGAGGGGACAAATTGCTTGGCAGAAGGTTAAACACATCCAAGATGCAATAATTCCTAGTACTTTATACAGGGTAAACTTCAAGAAATATTCTTTATTTCAATTCATACTTACTTTTGAAAAACTGTGGGTGGTGCAAAGCGTGCTGCACCAAGATATTAGACATATGCCGGCACCTGAATATATATAGACCACGCCCACAAATAACCCAACCACCCGTGATTCATGAGTAGTGCACATAACTATGCTATGTCTTTATGCAAGACACAAAACCTAAGATAATATCACCTAAGAAAACGGACGTTTTACTTTATGATAAGAAAGAGAACAAGAAATACAGACATACATAAAGTCTAGCCTGCCAATGCTTTATCCCCTGTCAAGGTCACAATTGTTCACAATTGGGACACTTCCGTTTCACGCTATGGATCTTGGCACTGAGATAGAAGTATCCTATAATAAACAGTCACAGTTTATATGTCGTCATTATTTTTGTTGAGTTCTTCCTTGTAGACTTTGTGAAACATTGAAGGGGGAAATACCATATCACCCTTGGGTGCATGTGAAAGTTCTGAGAACTTATTACATTCCTCTGTGTCCTGAATAGTCTTTTGACTTAGGTTCAAAACTACAGAGGGAAGAAAGCCAAGACTGAATAGTAATATATTGTTTAGTAACTGGCAGAACTTTGTATTTATCAGTTTTGCATTAATAACATGGGTAGTGCCAAACACATACAAGTAACCATGCTTGGAAAGATCTAGAATCTATTCATGTGACAAAGTTCTCTTTTATATCAAACGTCTATAATAATAATAAGTAAAAAAAGGAATATATAATAACAAAATATAATACACTAGCCATGTGTGTAGGACAAGACAAGAACATTGCAAATGAGGAGGACTTGATCTTAAAGAAGACCTTCAATGGTAACACAACTTTCCATGTCTGCACCCCCCACCTAACTGTATACCACACTCTTTGAACTTCTGCCTTGTATGTTCTTTAAAAAAGCTTCCATCTTGATTCTTAGATTTCCCCAGCTTTCTCTTCCTCTCTGCTTTGCTATCAATCCCATGATGCTTCAGCACAGCATCACATGATCAGCTAAAGACCATACAATTTCTCCATGCTGTGGGACACTGTGATTATCATTCTCTCTATATAAGAAACCATATGTATATAGACAGGGAGGCTGCACTATATTCTTCTACATTATACCTGTGTGACAGGATCCTGTCTAAGTATCAGTGGGAGCTAATGATAGAAGTTCCCGTCCCCCCTGTGTAATAATAGTGGTACAGGAATTGCTGAAGACTGTGATGGATGACACATAGATCTCCATAGACTCACGTAGAGAAAGCGTGTCACCGAGCCGGATTCCGATTTATCCGACACTTATCACGTACTATTTATATGACTGGTGTCTTCTTGTGCGGCAGATGGGCCTTTAGGCCCCTTTAGACCCCGGGGCACTGCTACTTCTGCAGTTTATAGCTACGCTGCTGTATAGATTGTGGCCTCCTAGCTAGATTGGAGAGCAAGTAGAAAAAGAGAAAGCTTAAGAAAGGCCCATGTGGGCTGAAACATTGCACTGACGTATGGGTAAGTAAGCTTTTTTTCACTGAATTGGAGTCTTATGTAGTGCTGCCTATTCGTTTGGAAATAGACTGGAGAGCAGCTACAAAAAGTGCTGCAGATTTAATATTGTCTTTGCGCCTTGGTTCTGACATTTCGTTGCCCTATTTTCTTGGTGGATATATTGTTGGCCAAATCTATTAATGCAATGAAAAGAGGAAAGTGGTATATCCAGCAGTCTTGTAAAAAAAATTGGTTTTATTTGGTCATTTTAAAAACAAAATAATTTAAATGATTATCCCGGGACCATAGCGTGGTCCCGGGATAATCATTTGAATTATTTTGTTTTTAAAATGACCATCACTTAGAATATGGCTGGAGATTTGTCGAGACATGCGTCAGATTAGCCAGTTGCACGCACCAGTTTTGTGGTGTATAATACTGGTCTAAAGTATATTGCCCAACAGCTGGTGTAAAACATGCAAAGGTGTCTAACATGTGTCAAGATGCGCCAAATCTATCAAACAACTTGCGTGCGGGTCACTGAAAAATTTGGAGCATCTTCAGCCTAACAACTCTAGCTTTAGGCTATCTGTCTTAAAGCCATTATTAATAAATGTGCCAAAATGTCTCTAGCACTGGAGGGCTCAGCACACCTGTGCCTTACACAGACAGCCCATTAGTTTCAATAGGAACTGTGTAATCCTTAATTTTTCCTGTGGAGGCGCTGCAGGGAATTAAATACTTGCTGCTGATTTCCCCCACAGATTACAGTTGATTTATGTGGTCCCAGCATCAGGACACCCTGTGATCATCTAATTGTTGGTCCCCCAAAAAGAGATTGTCCTTTTAATCTCTGCCTTATCACAAAAATCATGAACGGACTATTAAGAAGCCAGAAGAGCCAAACAGATGACAGAATATTCAGAAGAATAACTATAATATTGATACTAAGAATCAAAAACCATATAAAGGCCCTTAATTACAACGGTATCGCTAATGAAAATGTTTACAATCTCAACAGCCATAAATCATTCAATAAACAGTAGCGCCTCTATTTAATGTTATATATTAACAGTATATAACATACTAAGGGTGTGTTCATATCAACGTTAGGTTCCATTGACGGGTTTCGTCAGAAAAAAATGAACCTTACGGAACGGAGACAAACGGAAACAATTAGCAATGGAAGCATTACCATTTAAATCAATGGTAATGCTAATGGAAAGCAATGGTTTCCGTTTGCCTTTCCGTTGATGGGTTCCTCCGACGGAAAGGTCTGACGAAACCCATCAACTAAAACCAAACGCTGATGTGAACAGGCCCTAAGCAATAATCCTAACCTAATATACTGGACCATGAAAATATGAACAATAAAGTGTAACCTGCTAAAAAAAAAGTTTAAGGCCGGGTTCACACGGGACGGATACGCTGCATAAAAGCACGCAGCATAACCGTCCTGTGCGCGGCATGGAATTCTGGGCGAAAAACCACACCAAACTGTGGTGCAGTTGTTCGCCCGGAATGTCCGCTGCGGGCCGGCCTCCTGGGATGATGTTTCATCCCAGGAGACCGCTACAGCCTGTGATTGGTGGCAGCGGTGGTCACCTAGGATGAAGTGTCATCCCAGGAGGCCGACCTTCTGATGTCACCCCATGTGACCACCGCCACAGCCTGTGATTGGCTGCAGGGGACACATGGGACGTTTCATCCCATGTGACCGCCGCCACAGCCTGTGATTGGCTGCAGGGGTCACATGCGAAGAAGCGTCATCCCTGGAGGCCGCACTGGAGGAAAGACCACAGACTTCTGGGTAAGTATCAGGCTTTTTTTTTTTTCTGAATTGCTATTTGTTGCGGGCCTTACCTCCCCATTGAATTCAATGGTGAAATCCCACAACAAATAAGCAGCGTTTACGCAAATACAATTGACATCATGCAGAATAAATCTTTCCGCACCGCAGGTCAATTTCTGAGTGTTTTTTCCGCTCAGTATTTACGCAGCATGTGGATCAGACTTGTCCAATCTTATCCACTTTGCTGCTACTGTATTCTGCTGTGTTTTTTCTGTCCACAATTGCGGACCGAAAAAACGCAGCAATTCCGCAATGTGTGGATCTCTTAGAGTATGTACCGTACACATTTGTAACCATTTTCTTATTGCACCAATGCATCTAAAACTTTGCAAATAGCCTTGAATGAACATATTGTATCGTTATGTGTATACAGCTCCTACGCAGAGCTATGACCCTGCAATCAAACTCATTTCTATTTGTGCTCTTCTCTACTGTCTAAAGGGTTGACAAGAAGAGGAGGCAGGAGAGGAAGACAACACAGGGTTTGTTTGTAGTCTGTAACGCTAGAGGCACTTCTATCTGCATAGGAGCTGTAGACACTAAACTGTAGGAGATTTATATTCAAGAGTGTTTGTAAAGTTGTTGGAGTATTGGAGAAGTATTGGAGTTGCAAAAGTGTACATAGCCTAAATAGAGGTGTCAGTGTTGGGAAATGATGAGTAAAATGGCACTTAAAGGCTATGTACACCTATAAAAATATCTATCAGTGTGTTTTGTTCAACTTTCTAAATACTTTTTATTAAAAATGATTTTTACTTTTTGAGATACAGCTGCTTTGTATCCTGTATACAGAGCAGCTGTATCGTGCGCTGAGTCCTGAATCCGTCAGGTCAGCGGCACTGTTGGGTTCACTGACAGCGGGTTCTACGTATCTCTGACAGGCAGGATCCACCTGTAATATGATCGATAGCACAGGTCAGTGCCGCTGACTTGACAAATTCAGGTCTCAGCGCTAGATACAGCTGCTTTGTATACAGAATACAAAGCTGCTGTATCTCAAGATGTAAAAATAATTTTTACTAAAAAGTATTCAGAAAGTTGTAGGAAAACACACTGATAGATATTTTTATAAAAAAGACAAGCAAAAAAAACCCCAAAGATTTTAAAGGTGTAAATATGCGCCGTGGAGTTTTTTGTGCAGTATTTTTATGAAATTATAAAGGTACATTGTGTCATAAATAGCAAAATATCATTGTTTTCACTCAGTGAATTGAACAGTGAACCTTAACTACAATAACAACGGATGTAAAACCTTTATTCTTCATACCAACACAGTCGTAACGGGAAGCTTCTGACCAGATAAAGCTTTGCTTAGTTAAATAGCAGTTCTGGTTTGGAGGCTCCCCTGGATCTGGTACATGAGCGTTTGTTTCGATGCCCTAAGATGTTAGACCGACCTCACAGAAAAATGCTAAATGCTAATTTCTGTACCCATTTTGCAGTAAAAATGTTGTATATTAATATTTATACCTCAATTGTAAGCACACAGAAACTGCCTTTTGGCACTATAGCGGACACTCAATCAACTGAGCTACACAGCCGTAGAGTTAAATGATAAAATTCCAGCAGCCCGCAGCCACCACAAGGGGGAGCTATTTGAATATGGACTTATGACGTTTAACAATTACAATCTGTATGCAGTAAGCTCCCTCTAGTGGCAGCTGCAGGTAGCAAGGAATTAAATATTTAGCTCAATGACTGGCTGACACTGCAATGAGCATATCTTTCTATGGAGCACATGGCTCATCTGTGTATTACACAAAAGACGTTGCTGCAGGGGATATTAAAACTTGCTAGCAACTTCTCCAAGTGATCTATTATGAAGATGGGCTGGATGTGGCAACATGTTGTCTGATCTGGACAATCCCTTTAAATGGACTTTTATACATTCTTCATAAAAATATCTGAAATAAACAGTGCACCAGGCGGGATCTTGTTTTTAGTATAGTGTGTGTTATAGTTTGACCCCTGACAGCGTATCTCGGTGGGGGCAGATGCTTTGATGGGACTTGTTTACTTATAGCTCATCCATGGAAGTTAGAGGTATTTATAGGGATCTATGTATGTAACCCTCATCGGTGACAAGTCGTAAGTAAACAGATAACTATTGCTTCCAATATAAGAAGCCTGGATGACTATAGAAAGGAATGGAAACATGGATATAACTACAGGTCATCGTCAGTAGTATAAGCCAATATGGTGTGTTTGTCCTTACAGGCCACCAGGTCATTGTTCTTCCAGCTAGGAAATATCCTCCTACAGTTCCCCGACTTGCACGGACAGAAGACTGCAAAAATGGAAAAATAGTTTAGTGTACTATTAGTTAGAGGTTTTATACATTTACATACTAATTCCCAATGTGCAATGTGGAAAATATTTTGAACATTAATTTTCATTCTAAAATTTTGTGTTCTCGTAGATAAAATAGTTCTATATGAATGAAAAGACAAAGGATGGATATACGAAAGCTCCTAAAGACATAAAGAGGACCTGTCCCATCTCAAACATATCTATATAGTTCTGGAGCATCTTTTCTAGTGCCGTTCCTCTGTCATTCCTCCTAGAAATGTATGAATAAATTGACAACTAGGTGTCGCCATTCTTTTTGTCAAAGGAGGCGTGTCCCTACAGTCTCACTCTGTCAGCACTGATTGGATATTGTCAGACTGTGCAGGGACACGCCCCTTTGACAAGGGGAATTGTAACACCCGGATGTCAATTTTTTTTTATACATTTCAAGGAGGAATAATAGAGAAATGGTACAACACAGAGCCCTAAGAAAAGATGCTCCAGATTTGTCATTTCCTGGGGAATACAAGTATTTACTAGAACAGACATCTCAGGAGAGGTGACATGTCCTTTTTGATATCACAATACACAATGCGATCTAACATCCTTGGCCGAGTATTTTATCTGCCTGGAGATAGAAATACATAGGCCCGAACCCTAAAAAAAACGAAAAAAAAAAATCATAAAGAAACCCCTGGACATATATATGGATTAGATATCAGATTTTATGTTGATAGCTGAATAAGTGCTCATCGGGTCATAATGATCAGAATTTGACTAATTTCAAATAAGAAACTGTTTTTAGTGACCCATGAATCATTTTTTGTTTCTTGGTCAATGGTCCATTTTTTTTTTTCAATAAGATCCATTGATCTTTTTCGAGATCAATAGTCCGGACCACAGTGACTGCAAATGTGCCGGACATCTCTGGTACCTTCTACTTGTCAACATTGTCGCCTGCTGCTCTATGTTCCTGCCAAGAAACAAGAAACCTTGCCCAATGGTTGTAGACACAAGCTAGAAATGTAGGATTAGCTGAGGCAGCAATTCTAATAGGGCAATACATTAAATTATAACCATAGCCTAAGAAAGAATTCATCATATTGTACAAACAGGCTAAACTGTAACGTATAAGAGATAACATTTTAATATTTATGGACTTACCCATATTCCAACGGCTAGGACAAACACAAAATAAACCACAACGACAATTATATCAGGAATCTCGAAGGTGGCGTGTTTAAGACCAGTAGACGGGGCCTCGGTGGCATTGTCCATGTTTCCTGGTGAAGTGATGAATCTCTTTCAGATGAAGTAGAACTTTTCCACATATTGATTACTAACCAGACGTTAATAACTAACAGACTTTATCAACATGCTGACAGCTGTCTAACAATTATTAATTTAGCATATCCATCAGCTAATTGTGTCATGCTTGAAACTAATTGTTGACAATCTCTAATTCACTCAACTAAAAGTATAGCTCCATCTCTTCTTTACTTGTAATTTCTCAATGGACTGTTAGGCCGGGTTCACACTGAGTTTTTTGCAGGCGGAAATTCTGCCTCAAAATTCTGTTTTGAAGTTTGAGGCAGATTTTCCTCTGCCTGCACGCCGGTGTTTTTCGCAGCGTTTTTCGCCAGCGGCCATTGATCGTCGCGGGCATAAAACTTTGCGAAATACGCTTTCTCTGCCTCCCATTGATGTCAATGGGAGGTCGGAGGCGTAAGCGCCCGAAGATAGGGCATGTCCATTCTTTCTCCCGCGAGACGGTTTTACCGCTCGCGGGAAAAAGACGCCTTCGCACCCCCCCATTGAAATCAATGGGAGGCATTTTCGGCTGGTTTTTGCCGAGTTTTGCAGCGCGGTTTCCACGTCAAAAAACTCGTCAAAAACTCAGTGTGAACATACCCTAAGGCTGGAATCACACTTACAGTTTTTGATCCAGTTTTTGATGCCATTTTTTGAGCCAAAGCCAGGAGTGGATCCAACAAGAAGAAAAAGTATAAGATCCTCCTTTATACATCCACTTCCTTTTGAATCCACTCCTGCATCAAAATCTGCCCTGAAAACGGCGCTGTGATTCCAGCCTGACCTGCAGTTTTTACCTCCGTTTTCTATAGCAAAACACAAGAGTGGACACACAGGAAAGGAGATGCATAATTTTTTAGTTTTTTATACCTCTCCATCCATTTGGATCTACTCCTGGCTTTGGCTGAAAAAAACTGATCCAAAAACTGCATCAAAACTTTGTGTATGATTCTGGCCTTAAAGGGGTTTTCCCACGAGTGACATTTATGGCATATCCACAGGATATGTCATAAATGTCAGATAGATGCGGGTCCCACCTCTGGGACACATTTATTTAATAAACATTTAGCTCAGAAAGCGGGATTTGCTTATGAACTAATGTGTATGGGGGATTCCTGAAAACCCCCTAATGGGAGAAGTGGGTAAAAACATTTTTATCGGCCATGTTAGATTTAGACATGTCTGATCCTTTGTTTCCCATGGTGAGCCGATGCCAGAGGGGTCTTCTTCCTTTCTCCCTATTAAATAAACCTGCACACTTGCCTGCCTGGCCTCGGTCCTATAAACAATCAGTCTAATAAAAATAGTATATATTTTTATGTAGTATTTCTCACTGTGTGACTGGCACTGTTATAAAGGTCACTGTATGGCTGGCATTGTTATGAGGGACACTGTGTGGCGGGCACTGTTATGAGGGACACTGTGCGTCTGGTACTGTTATAAGGGATACTGTATGGATGGCAATGTTATGAGGGACACTGTGTGGCGGCATTGTTATGAGAGACACTGTGTGGCTGGCACTGTTATCAGGGACACTGTTTGGCTGGCACTGTTATGAGGCACTCTGTGGCTGGCACTATGTGGGACACTGTGTGGCTGGTACTGTTTTGAGGGACACTGTATGGCTGGCATTGTTAGGAGGGACACTGCGTGGCTGGTACTGTTATGAGGCACACTGTGTGGCTGGCACTGTTATGAGGGACACTGTATGGCTGGCATTGTTATGAGAGATACTGCGTGGCTGGTACTGTTATGAGGCACACTGTGTGGCTGGCACTGTTATGGGGGACACTGTGACTGACATTGTTATGAGGAACACTGTGTGGCTGGCACTGTTATCAGGGGCAAAGAGTGGCTGGCACTATTATGGGCATGCTGGGTGGCGGGCACAAATAAAATGTGCAGTGTTTACAGGGGTTAATGTGTGGCTGGCATTGTCATGAAGGACACTATGTGTCTGGCACTGTTATGGTGACACTGTGGGTATGGCACTGTTATGAAGGACACCGTTAGGGGGGATTACTGTATGGACAGTAAAGACAGGGGCTCCTCCTGGAGTGTCGGAATCCCCGGCCAGTGCGTTGCCGATGCTTTGGCCGTGGATTTCATTACTGGAAGAGCCCTTGGTATCACTATACCTATATGGACAGGGATGTCAGGGGCTCCTCCAGGAGAGGAATCCCTGATCGCAATGCTCTGGCTGGGGATTCCCCTCCTAGAGGGAGTCACAATGGCTGTATCTACAGGGAGGGGGGGGGGTTTGGCACTATCTACAAGGGGGTGTGTAGTACTATCTAGAGGGGGGAGTGTGTGACACTATATACAGGGGGTGGATGTGGCACTATCTACTTGGCGGTGTGTGTGGCACTATCTACAGGGTGCTGTGTGGCACCATCTACAGGGTGCTGTCTGGCATCAGCTACAGGGGGGGGCTGTATGGCACTATCTACAGGGTGCTGTGTGGCACCATCTACAGGCAGGCTGTGTGGCACTGTCTACAGAGGGCAATGTGGCATTATCCAAAAAGGAGATGTGTGGCACTATCTACAGGGGGCATTGTGGCATTATCTACAGAAATCAGTGCATGGCAATATCTACTGGGGGCAGTGTGGAACACCATCTTCAGGGGGGCTGGGTAGCAATATCTACATGGAGCAGTGTGTGGTAATATCTACAGGGAGCAGTGTGGTGCACCATCTACAAGGGGCACAGCATGTGGCAATATCTACAGGGAGCGGTGTGTGGCATAATTTACAGGGAGCAATGTGGAGCACCATCTACAAGGGGCATTGAGTGTGGCACTATCTACGCTGGTTTTTACGCTACCATTAGTGGTCAGCACATATCGCCTAGCCCTAGTGATAAAGTGAGACATCACCTGCCTGTAAACAACCAGATAACCAGAGAGTTATCGTCCACCATAGTAGTTGTCAGCCAAACTAGTGCAGACATTTTTGTTCGTTTATTTGTATGCAGAAATTCTGGAAATAAAGCCACGCCCACTAGCCACACTCATCAGTTAAACCACACCCCCATAATACACACCCAGCACAGATGCCACACCCTAAGTGTCCCTGGAAAAAAATGTCAAATGTTGGCAACAATGCTCACCCTCCCTTAAGCCCTGCTCTAGGTATAAACAGTGCAGCAGTTTTAGCCACATTGCGGGGTATAACCATCTGAGACATGTACGGTAATGGTTTTCTCCATTGTAGTTTTTATTGTTTTCCATAACTCTCCTTACGTTTTATTGCGGCACTTGGGAGTAGTACAATCTGACAATGTGGCCCTGGGACCAAAAATGTGCACCCCAGCTCTAAGCTATATACCTTCTATTAATCGCTACAGTACAGTCCTAAATTTCTGCACTAGGGTTGCATACTGGGAAGGGGATGAGAGATAAAAAAAAGCTTTATTTTACTAATTTTTACTTTTTTTATTAGTCCCCCTAGGAGACTTCAAGCAGCGATCGTTGGATCGCTTGCACTATATACTGCAATACTAATGTATTGCAGTATATGTTCTTTCTGACAGGCTTCTATTAAGCCCCCCTGTTTCTAACTATTTAAATGCCACGGTCCCTATTGACTGCAGCATTTAACAGGTTAAATGAGCGGGATCGCGCTTAAGTGCTGTGAAGTGTAACATACAGCCAACAACCACATTGTATGGAGCGGGCTCAGCCCAAGAGCCCGCTCCATACTTCCCCTTCCTGGCTATGACGTAGCCATATACGTCAAATGTGGATTTTACCTGCAAAATTAACTGCATTTACCTGCATTTTGTTTGTAGATTTTCTGCACCAAATTCCGCAACGTGTGCATGTAGCCTAAATGTGTGATCCTGGACACATGTCTAGATAGACCCTTATTTATGAACCTTAGGGTATGTTCACACGACAGCGTCCGTAACGGCCGTAATTTCAGCCGTAACGGCATGTGCAGGCGCTTGAACGCCGCGTCCAATACGGACGTAATTGGCGCTGCTTTTCATTGGAGTCAATGAATAACGGCTCCAATTACGCCCCAAGAAGTGACAGGTCACTTCTTTGATGCGGGCGTCTATTTACGCGCCGTCATTTGACAGCGGTGCGTAAATATACGCCTCGTGTGAACAGACAAACATCAGCCCATTGCTTTCAATGGGCAGATGTTTGTCAACGCTTTCAAGCCGCATTTTTCGGACGTAATTCGGGGCAAAAACGCCCCAATTACGTCCATAATTAGTGTGTGTGAACATACCCTTACCCCTGTGCCTCTGTATTCTCCACTTAGAACACCATCTACTGTGATTTAGTTAAAAAATATCCATGAATAAGCAGGACGTGTGAAATCTCTTGGACCTGACAGTGAGACTTGGTAATGATTAATAGAAAACAGAAGATCATTTATTAGTGATTAAAACCTTCAGCAATAACATTAGTAAGGCCACGTTCAGACGTGTTTTAGGAAACAGTTCAGACGTTGCGGAAAATAACTGTGCGGAAATCAGGCTGCGGTGCACAATCTCCCTCCGCAGCAGCTCATGACGTTTTTTGGAGAAGCAGCGAAATTTCACTGCGTATTTCAGCCTATGCAATGCAAAAACTGAAATCTGTGGCAAGTCCGCTGTGATATCTGCAACGTCTGAATTACCCGTCAAATATGCAAATGTTGGTGCAGATTCGTTGATTAATTGCCCCGAATCTGCACCAACATTTGCAGCAAAAAAATTCTGCCACGTGTGAACATGCCCTAATTCTACTGCATTTAATAAGACAGAATATGGACTTCAAAACAAGTAATACACAATCCTAATTCTGCTGTCAGACACTTGACATGGACCTGTGACCGGGATCTGCTACGCAATTACAGCAAAAACAAGAATAACAATTATAAAGGGACGAGCGTAAATTGTAGTCTATAGACATGTCCACCTGTATCCCTTATGTCTACATCACAACTACTATTATGTGAGCAGCAGTCGAGGTTTGGATAGTAACGTCACATATCAGATCTGCTCAAAGCAAAGTCCATGTAGTACGGCTATTTTTCTCACCAAAGTTTCTGTTCTTGAATCCCTAAATATCAATCACTGGAATTATTATGTTATCATTGTTGGTATAAGTACAAGCCGAATCATGAAAATAACCTTACAAAAAATGACAAAAACTGTACCTGTGTCCATGCTGGGAACTTCGGTAGTTCTCTATCTGCTGACAGTATCATCCCTTTGATATTCTCTTGATTCTCGTGTCGCCCATTGCATATTTCCAGCTACTACTGTTTGCCTGGGGGTAGAGTACAAGTTATACAGGTAGAGTAATGTGCACACCTGCTTCTGTATCTATTCAATTAGATTTTGATCACATGCGGAAACTCAAATCGAATTCCTCTAAACTGGTTGTTCCAATAAATGTCCATTTGCCAAATTCACAGGCAGCAGACAAACGTGTGAAGCGTTTGAAGATTGAGCTTCTCAGCAATTTTTTATGACGCACACTTTAAACGGATGCCAATATAGCCTATAGGTGACAGATGCCTTACACTGGTGCCTAAGGCTGAATGCACATGTTGCGTAAATTGATGCAGAAAATCTGCATCAAAATCGCAGGTATACACACGTAATTCTGCAGCTATAACCGCACCTAATGATGCGTTATTTGATGCATTTTTAGGTGCGTTTTTTGCATTTTGATGTGGAAATAGGTGCTGCGTATTTTGGTGCATTTTTCTTTAAACCTAGGCAGACACAAATTGCAAGCGGAAACGCAAGACAAATTGACATTCTGCGGATTTTAAAATCCGCACCACAGGTCAATTTATGTGCAGAAAAAAATCTGCCCCGTGTAGATGAGATTTCTTGAAATCTCATTTACTTTGCCGGTACTGTATGACGCTGCGGATTTGCTGCATGAAAATACGCGTGGCAAATCCGCACGTATGCATTCAGCCTAACAGCGGCATCCACAGGGCTTTTTATATTGCACACACCACTCACTCTTTTGTAGTCATCTCTTGGATATAATCCACTTTTATTTCATCAGTCAAATAATCCACAGCGGTGTCACAGCCAGAGGACACTGTATATATCTATATACTCTGAATCTGCCCTCTCCTAACACATGGCATCATAGAAATGTGCTGCAAAAAGAAGTCTATTGGATTGTGAAATTGGAGACATTGCAGTCAAAAAGGGCTGAATGAAGCCGGAAATTTCGATGTATTTCTTTTTTACTACTTTTTGTTTAAAAAAAATGGGGGTCAATTGTGTGTTGTTTGCAAGTTCAAGTGAGTGAATCAATATTTGATACCCTGTATATTGTTTATTTGTATAATATGCATATTCCTGTTACTGCATGTGATGCCACAATATGAAACTGTCGGCTAAAGTTGCTCAGGTGGCTCTGTGTGTTAGACATCTCGCACCATCTCAGTTCTTGGACCCCCACCAATCAAAACTTCTGACATGTCGCTATGACATGTCAGAAGTTTGTCAAATGTTTAGTTACCCGTTAAATCTCACATGGGTTCTACCATTTTGTGATACTTCAATATAATGAAACAAAACACTAACAAAATGGTACAGAATTCCTGACTGAATTTTAGAATTAAATTGTCTCTGTCAAACATCTGTTGACCCCATACTACAGATGTGTCCTTCCTTACCTTTCCTCTCATCTAAACATATCCTGAGATGCATGGTGAGAGATGACCAAAAAAAATTTGATACTCTGTCACGAGATGTCTATGGTATATGTGTCTATGTCGTCACAGTCTGGGGTATGTGGACCCACTAGGCCACACCGCCATAGCGCGGCGGCAGCTGGCCAAACAACAGAGCATCTAATCAATACAAAGTCCCTGTCTAGGGCACTTGAAAAGTCCAGACAGTGGCCGAGGCTTTAGCAGGTATGGAGGTGGGTGCAGCAGGTTGTGCCAGACGTGGCAGATAACACTGGATGTGGTAGATGACACTGGACGTGGCAGATGACACTGGTGCAGTAGGACATGACTCCAACACTAACAGGCTCAGCAACAAGGACACAGCACGGAATACAGAATACAGGTAGCAGGGCATGGGAAACAACAGGAACAGGATAACACTAAGGGACCATGTGCAAGACTGACATGGGAATACTAACAACGCTCAGGCAATGAGCAAAGGGGCAGGACCCTTCTTATAGTCCAGGGGAATCATAAGCTAATTGATGATAATGATTCCCATGTGTGCACGCTGGCCTTTTAAGGCCAGACACGAGCATACACGCGCACCCTACGGGACACAGCGGATCGGAGCGTAAGTGAGCGCTGGCGTCTCCTGAGAAGGAGATACGAGCCAACGCTCACAGATCCATGGCTGCGGCCGCCGGGGGATGAGTAAACCCGACAGTCTGCGGCCATGGACGCTACAGTCTATGTGTGGCTACCCAGTGGTTGGTATGTGAATTGCAGCCAATCAAGTGTTTTGCTAGCGTGTCGCGATATTATGTTGAAATGGTTTCATGAGCAAGGTAAGGGTGGACATATCTGTATGCAGCTAAGCAGGGTTAGTTAGCTGATCAGAATACATGCAAGCTGAGAAAATCCAAACCACTTACGATTAATTTCCCTCTGGAAACCTCTTAGCGACTCAGACAAGCCAGGTAACACCTCTACAGTCTCATTGTTAGCAAGATGACACTGCTCCCACTTACAAATATTTATCTCATCTCCCTCGGGACTCTTTAGTTCCACATGATGATCAGCACTCAATAGTTTTACCTTTTTTATCGTATGCTCTATTGTTTATGAAAGTGTTTAATCCTTAGTTTCAGGATCTGTAGGTCTCCAATGTAAACATATGAATCAGTAAGCCGAAAGGCTCTTTTACACTGGCCAATTATCAGGAAAATGAGCGTTCACAGAAAGCTCGTTCACGATAATTGCCCTGTGTAAACGCTCGTTCATCGGCTGATTGCTTGTTTTAAATGCCAAAACTATTATCATTGCCGGCAATAAAAATGCCACAATAAAAATGTACGAGGACGAGCGATCGGAGTAACGATTGCTCGTCCCCTTAGTAGCTCCTAGTGAAAGGAGCAAGCGAGCGCCGATCAGCGAGCTGTCTCGTTGATCGACACTTGTTTACATGGCCTATGTCGGGCCGTGTAATATCACCTTTAGGCCTTATTCAAACAATTGTGTTTCTCGTCCGTGTACTGTCCGTTATAACAACGGACAACACACCGATCCACACGATTAAATGGGGCTCTTGACAGATCTGGGTTTTTTCACGGAGTGTGTATCTGTTGCCAGGAACTTACTGCATATCCTGTTTTGGTTCATTTGTGCGGACCATTAAAGTCTATGAGTGTGTGAAAAAAAACACCCGTGTGCTGTCCATTTTTCACGCATCCGTTACTGAAAAAATGCAGAGAACAAAAAAAAAGTGCAAGAAATGCTCGCAGAGGAGAAAGATGGACCAAAAAAATTAATGACTCAAAGAAACCTCACTGACGCATCACAGACTGTCATATGCATGAAAAAACGGGCCATTTTTTGCGTACGTATGAATAGGGCAGACTAGAATAGAAGATGTGTTCGTATGCTTATATAAGTATTACATAAAGATGGAATATATATCCCGACAGTCCATATCAAGTGGATGATTTAATATTGCAGCATAACTGGGACTGGATTAACCTAAATGGCTTAGGGTACGGCCACACGAAGTGGCCCTGAAACGGTCGCAACACAGCCAACAACCGCGCTGGCACTATGTAGGCGCGACTGTCAAATACCTCGTTAAGGGTTATTCCGGTTACATGTGCATGCGCACTTCCGCTCCATCCATTCTCTATGGGAGCGCCGGAGATAGCCGAGTGCAGTCTTCGTCTTTTTCCGGCGCTGCCATAGAGAATGCATTGGGGGTAAGTTGTTGTAATTTGCAAACTCGTGCGGCCATAAAGGGTGTATTAATTCATGGCCGCACGATTTTGCAGATAAAGGGACTGTTTACCCGCGTTAACGTGCGGCCACTAACAGGCCGGTTGACAGCCGCCCTGAATATGGTGCTGGCGCGGTTGTTAGCTGCGTTGTGACCGTGTCAGGGCCGCTCCGTGTGGCCTCACCCTTATACACACGACCGTTTTCTTCTTCAGAATCCTATCTGCATTTTTTGCGCATAGCACCGTGAACCATTTATGTCTAGACGCTTGGAAATCCTCTCCACAGCATATGGGGCTCAGTGTGGCCTACCTGGGACCTGTGAATACACCTCAGAAGAGCTGCTGTCCAGTCTCCAGACAATTGTGGAAGCACCATGCCACATAATATCTATGCGGAGCGCCCCATCATGATGGTGCAGGAGCGGGCGGAATTGTGAGACACAAGGGCCAACTCCTACAATGACTGTGTCCACAAGAATGCAGCACAGGAGGAGATAGTGGAGGAGAAGCTACCACGCTCCGGAGAATGCGGAACAAGTGCCCAGTGCTGAAAAAGAAATAAGTTCATCCATAGGTATCCCTACTGGTGGTTACTTGGCGATAATGACCCCTTTATATTGTTGCCATATTGTCCTGATTGCTCCCAACAAATTACTGCCATGTGACCAAGACAATTTTGGCGCAACCATAAATGGCCGTATTGTCTCTATTTTGTCCTGATTGTGTAGGTGATGCCACGTTGATTCCTATCCTTTTTTGGCTGATTATTTAAATTTATTTTCTCGTCAGTAAAATATGTTAACACACTGGAACCGCTACGGGACCATTATCAGATAGAGCTCACCAATCAGCTAAAGAGCGGAGATGCCGCCTTCGGCAATTTTCCATATATTTACACCAGACAGCTGGAATTTTTGAAAGTCGTGACAGATCTTTGGTCGTAAGATTTTAGATGAAGATGTGGGACCGGTGCTGCTCAGGCCCTGGACATGCAGGCCGTTATTGACTCGCGTTTTCTGGACTAATTAAAGAGGATCTGTCACCAGTTTATTAATGCCCAGAGACTCAGCGCTCCTCCAGGAAGACAGTCACAATGATCACGCACGACTGAAAACGTTGCTGTTTTTTTTTTTTACATGTGAATAATTATTTGAATTGGATAATGAAATAAAGAAAAGCAATTTAAAAGAAAAAAAATTATCAACTTTTATTAATTTACTTTACCTGTACTTACCTAGTCATTGTGCTACTTGCGTTATTCTTTGTTCAATATTCCTTTTCTAGTTTTTTTCCAAAAGTTTTTCTATTTTTTTTAAAATTTGTATTATTATTATTTTTTTTTTTTTTGTGAATAAATTAATAAGTATGAACAGCTGAAAGCAGACTTCATATGAGCCCCCTCGGCCAGTAAGAAGGATTAGGTGCCTGCATTTTTATATAGTAGGGTTAATCTTTTCGCCTCTGATAGATTAGTAAGTCATTTCTTGAGTTTCTATATACTATTTGTTAGTTATTTTTCCCATGAAACTGAGATGTCAGAAATCAGACTGCACAATTGATGGTCTAGAGACATAATATACTCCAGTGTTATATACTATAGTTTCACTGTGTTGTGCCGTCTTACACTCAAGTCACCAGCAGATGGCAGACAAACTCCAACAATTTGCTTAGTGTAAAGCATAAGAACACTTTCATATTTAATCTTTTTTTTTTTACTTATAGTGTATTTGCTTTATTTATATATGATAATATAATCGGGTTCACTTGCCGTACGTTTTTTTTTTATTACAAAAATTGATCATGACAATTGACGGATCCTATTAATTTTAGTTTGCATTAGTCTTCATCAGGAACAGTTTTTTTTCTACATAATCCGTTGTTATAATTTCTGTTTTTTTTGTCATAGAGGTGAATGGATGAAAAACGATATGAATGACAAGTTCAGGAATCATTAGGCAATTTAGATATAGGCATCTATAAAATGTGTGTGCGTTTTGTGCACGCAAAAAATGCGGCGTTTTGCCTGCGCAAAAGGCACTTAACAGCTCCGTGTGTCATCACATAGGATGTGCGGCTGCGTGATTTTGACACTCCGTTTGGATGTTTGTAAACAGAAAAGCACGTGGTGCTTTTCTGTTTACATTCATAGTTTGCCTGCTGTTGCGTGAATCACTCTCGTCCCACCGAAGTGCTTCCGTGTGCTGCGCGTTATTTTCACGCACCCATTGACCATTGACTTCAATGGGTGAAAGATGCGCGAACAACGCAGAAATATAGGACATGTCGTGAGTTTTACGCAACGGACACACGCTGCGCAAAAATCACGGACTGTCTGCACGGCCCCATAGACTAACATAGGTCCGTACGACACGTGTGAAAATCATGCGCGTTGCACGGACTTGTATCACGTTAGTGTAAATCCGCCCTTAGGGTAGTTAGAATAGGGAGCGCTAGATCCTTTTTAAAGGACTGAGGTAGCAGCTTACAGCACTCCTGAACCCATAGTACTCGTCCTTGTTACTAAAATTGCGCTTTCTGATTATTCATTCACATGCGTGTCTCTCTTTTGGGAGGTCAGTTCTACATTTGACCTATATCCTTGCACCAACTTTGCACCAGACATTAATCACATATAAATCATGAATACATTTCCATCAACACTTTCAAGACAAGACTATTTTGGCCTTCAGGAAAGCATTTTTACAGTTTTTACGTCACTGCAGCCTGGTTTTCTGTTAAAGTAGGAATATGAGGGATGAGTTGTATTTTTTAATGGTACAATTTTGGGGTAAATATAAGGCTGGGTTCACACGTGGCGGAATTTCACTTAAATTCCGCTGCGGACACTCCGCAGCGTTAATCCGCAGCGGAGCCGTTTGTCCATTGACTTACACTTTAATTTAGCAGTGTTCGTTTAGACGAGGCGTAAAATTCCGCTGCGGAGCATAGGCTGCGGAGCGGAATTTGGTGTCCGCAGCATGCTCTGTCTGTTGCGGAGCAGTGGCGGACTCATGGCGGAATTTCTCCATTGACTTCAATGGAGATTCTAAGTTCCGCAAATGAAGTCCGCAGCTGTCATGCACATGTTATGTGTGCTGCGGATCCGTCTTGCTTTTTTAACTTGACATTTCTTCATTCTGGCTGGACCTATGTATTTCTAGGTCTACAGCCAGACTGAGGAAGTCAATGGGGCTCCCGTAATGACGGGAGCGTTGCTAGGAGACGTCAGTAAATAGTCACTGTCCAGGGTGCTGAAAGAGTTAAGCGATCGGCAGTAACTGTTTCTGCACCCGGGACAGTGACTACCGATCCCAATATACATGTATCTGTAAAAAAAAATGAAGTTCATACTTACCGAGAACTCCCTGCTTCTGTCTCCAGTCCGGCCTCCCAGGATGACGTTTCAGTCTAAGTGACGGCTGCAGCCAATCACAGGCTAATAACAGGCTGCAGCGGTCACATGGACTGCCGCGTCATCCAGGGAGATCGGGCTGGATGCCGAAGGAGGGACGCGTCACCAAGACAACGGGCGGTAAGTATGAATTTCTTTGACTTTCACAAGGGAAAGTGCTGTCCCTTCTCTCTATCCTGCACTGATAGGGAGAAGGGAAGTACTTTTACCGCAGTCCGCAGCAGCTAGTCCGCATCAATTTACTGCACATTTTGTGCAGATCCGCAGCAGAATCTGCAACGCAGATTCTGTGCGGCATTGATGCGGACAGTTGCGGAGGAAATCTGCCACGTGTGGTCATGCCCTAACTTTTATTAGCTCTTTTTGGGAGGAATAGAAAAAAAACAGCAATTCCACCATTGTTTTTTTGCGTTATAAATTTTGCTTTTCTTAGTCCCACTAGAGGACATTACATTGTGATTCTTTGATTGCTAATATAATGCTTTGGTTTTCTGGGTATACTAAAGCATTAATCCCTTTCAGTAAAAACGGACATGGAAACTATATGGCTGGGTTCACACGACCTATTTTCAGGCGTAAACGAGGCGTTTTACGCCTCGAATTACGCCTGAAAATACGACTCAAATACGTCGGCAAACATCTGCCCATTCATTTCAATGGGTTTGCCTATATACTGTGCCGACGACCTGTCATTTAACGTGTTGCTGTCAAAAGACGGCGCGTAAAATAACAGCGTCGTCAAAGAAGTGCAGGACACTTCTTGGGACGTAATTTGAGCCGTTTTTCATTGACTTCAATGAAGAACCGCTCCAAATTACGGCCGTAATTGACGCCTCGCAAAACGCGAGTACGAGCAATTACGTTTGAAATGCAGGAGCTGTTTTCTCCTGAAAACAGCTTCGTAATTTCAGCCGCAATTGCCGTTATCGTGTGCACATACCCTTTTGTGTGCTTCATTAACTTTACTGTTATATCAACCTATACTCAGATGTGTGTTTCGAGATAACTACGTAGCTTTGAAAAAAAACAACATGATTTTGCGATACTCTGTCATGAGATGTCTATGCTATATGTGTCTGTGTGTGTGTGGCCACCTAGTGGTTGTGATGTGAATTGCACCTGTCAAGGGTTTTGCTAGCATGTCATGATATTGTATTGAATTTATTTCATGATAAATGCGAGTCCTTAACCAGATTTAAGCAAAGATAAGGGTGGACACATCTGTATTAGTCCCTGCCCTCAGCATGGCCTAATAAGCATACAGCTATGCAGACGTTTCCTAGGCTCCTGGCCGCCACAGCAGCCCATCGCCGCCCCGTGATCGTTTCGGGGGGCAACAATGGGTGACAGAGAGAGCCCCTTCCCTCTGTCTAACCACCTCCATGTCACAGTTGCTATTGACCGCAACATCTAAGGGAATAAACGGCCGTGATCGAGGTAACTCCGTTCTCAGACGTTGCAGCAAGATGTCGGTTGTATATTACATTCGGCACCTGCTGCGGATGGCATGGGCACAGCTCCTATTCCAGAACCATCCAATGGCAAAACTGAATGCCCACTTGGGAGAAGGCACTGCTAAAATAAACATCCAGTTTCATTCAAACGTGGAAAGGGGTTAAAGAGGACCTGTCACCTCTCTTGACTTGTCTATTTTGGGACATACTTGTATTCCCCATGAAATAACAATTCTTTAATATATTTTCTTAGAACTCTGCATTGTGCAATTCCTCTGTTATTCCTCCTAGAAATGTATGAATAAATTGATAACTGGGTGTTACCATTCCCCTTGTGAAAGGGGTGTGTCCCTACACAGTCTCACTCTGTCAGCACCGATTGGACAGTGTCAGACTATGTATGGACACACCCCAAACTGGTAACACCCAGTTGTCAATTTATTAATAAATTTTTAGGAGGAATAAAAGAGGAACTAGAGTTCTAAGAAAATAGACTCCAGAATTGTTATTTCATGGGGAACCCAAGTATTTACTGAAAACCGACATGCCAGGAGAGGTGACAGGTCCTCTTTAATAAAGTGACTATATAGTGGTCCCAGCAGTCGGATCTCCATTAATCTAACTTTAGAGAATGCATGCAAATCTTCTGCTGGGTTTCTATTATATACGTCCTCCATTCAGTGCTACATATGACACTGACATAGCTTTCTCTCATATCATAGGTTTTATATCCGAGGGAAGGGGAGGGGCAATTGCCTTTTGTGCAATACCTGAACCCTTCCTCCTCTTCCATATGCAACATTCTGTCTTACTCTAGTAGAAAATTGAGAATTTTTTTAAACTATTTTCAATCCAAGTATCTGGAAAATACAGAAGTTTGTAAACTACTATTTGGTTGTGATGTTTCCATCCTCCAGTTTTCGAGTCTTTGAAGGTGGATGATTTGCCAGGAAGAATTGCAGTCAGTGGAAAAACAAGTTTCTCAAGTAGATGCCAGAAACAATATTAAGGAAACCTAATGATTTATGATTCCCTCTTATGCCAAAGATCCTAGCATTACTTTGGAATGGGGCTCACCCGGGTGGCAATGATCACTGCCAATATGACTGTTGTGATATTCAGATCTGCATTTCGAGAGTCATTTTGAAATATCTGAGCAGACTATCTAAGTTTTCTCAGTTTTCCGGAGTTGTCATGTCATGAGGAGTGCTGATTGCTTCAGCTTTTTGTTGTAAGTTCAAGTCCTGCCAATGCAGTGGTAAGAGAGCTCCTTATTGACGGGGATAGGGGGGGGGGGGGAGTTTGGATTTTATGAATTTAGGATGATTGACAAAGAAGATAGCAATGGAGTATTGGTAGTTAATGCAATATATTCCAGAAGTATAGGAATTAATAGAATTCTCCATCTTTATCTACATATATTGTTTATGAATCTGATTAATATGGTTGCAGGACCCCCTACGGCTCTACTGAACCAAACTTAGGATCCTCTTACACGGCCATGTAAACAAGCCCCGATCAACGAGACAGCTCATTGCTCGGCACTCATTTGCTTCTTTCACAAGGAGCTATGTTTGGGGATTGGCGATCGTTACTCTGATCGCTCATCTTCATACATTTCTATCATGTCGGCAGCACGTCTCTTTTTTTACACAGGGAGCTGTGCTGCCGACAGTGATAATATTTAATTCTGGATAAACGATACGATCAGCCGATGAGTGAATGTTTTCTCGTTCATCGGCTGATCGTTGCCCTATTTACACAGGTCAATGATCGGGAACGAGCGTTCATATGAACACTCGTTTGCCGATAATTGACTCATGTATAAGGGCCTTTAGATTCCTATACAGCTCTATGGTGATCTAATTTTGGTTTGATAAAACCAACGGGGGTCTGGGGTGTTGCATATTAAATTGCCTGACAACCCAATGGAGAAGATTGTAGCTGTTAAGCAGTATTTTCCTAGCAACCAGTCCATCTCAAATGACTCAGCTCAGCTTAGAAGTTAGATTGGCAAAGTGCTGAAGAGAATAGGACTTTATTAATCAGATTTTCATAAAAATAAATTTACGTGGAGAACTCTTAATGTATTGTAAAATAAATGTGATCTTAAACGGGTTGTCTACAGGACATATGAATGTAATAGAGGAGGGTCATCCCAGGGTAAAAAATTCAGAAAGTCCTTATTCGCCCTGCAGACTCTAAGCATTACATGGTGCCCATTGAAATCAATAAGCCATATGTGTAATGCATGGACCAGACAGGTACCCAGAGCATGAGGAAGAACTGAGCATGAGAACCCCTATATTGATTCTATATGTCATAATGGGCATATGGATATGGATGGTCTAAATCTTATAACCCGTATCCGTGTCCATTGTCTGTGTCAAGTCCAGTGTCCGAGATATCTTCAGTATCGGTGTCCGTGTCAAGTTAAGTGTCCGTGACGACTTCAGTATCCGAGTCCAGTGTCCGTGTCAAGTCAAGTGTCTGAGACGACTTCAGTATCCGTGTCCCGGGTCCGTGTCAAGTCCAGTGTCCGTGATGACTTCAGTATCCGTGACAAGTCCGATAATCCAGAACAAGCCCGCTACCGATAATCCGGCACATGCCATTTTACAGCTATCTGGCACCATCCGGCCATCTAGATGCCCTTGACCTAGTGACTGATATATATTGGTTTGGTTAGCTGCTACTCAGTTATGGCGGAGCGGCCCCATGGAACCACATTCCCCACGGTTGTGACAAGGAGGAGAGCTAATTAGCATACTTTTTTTCCCAGGCAGCATTGCGATCGCAGGGTGCCAATGGTTGGCATGGCAGCCTGGGGGTCTAGTGGCGTGCCATCCCTGTACTCGTATTAAGCCCCTCCAGAGGCAGGGCTTAATAGGAGACTGTCAGAGTCACGATATACTGCCATACAATACATTAGTATTGCAAGATATTGCGCAAGCGATCCAACGATCACTGGTTCAACATTACAATTTTTTTACAGGGACTTATTTAGTGGGTGTGTATTATGGGTGTGTGGCTTACCTGGTGGGAGTGCTAATGGGACGTGGCTTTCTTTCCAGAATTTCTGCATGCAAATAAACACACAAAAAATTCTGCACTAGTTTTGCTGACAACTATTATGGTGGCCAGTATCTCCCTCTGGTTATCTGGTTGTTTACAGGCAGGAGATTTTTCACTTTATCACTATGGCTAGGTAATATGTGCTGACCACTACTGGTAGCGTAAAATCCAGCGTAGATAGTGCCACAATCAGTGCCCCTTGTAGATGGTTCTCCACACTGCCCCCAGTAGATAGTGCCACACACTGCTCCCTGTAGATATTGCCACACACTGCTTCCTGTAGATAGTGCCACAGTGCCCACTGTAGATAGTAACACATGCCCCCCCCCCTGTAGTGCCTTCTGTGGATAGTACCACACCTCCCCTATAGATATAACCACACACACCCTGTAGATAGAGCCACACTGCCCCCTGTAGATGGGGCCACCCAGCCCTTTTTTAGTGCCACAGTGCCCTCTGTGGAAAATGCCACAGTGCCCTCTGTAGATAATGCCACAGTGCCCTCTGTAGATAATGCCACACACCCATAGATAATGCCACAGTGCCCTCTGTAGATAATGTCACAGTGCCATCTTTAGATAATGCCACAGTGCCCTCTTTAGATAATGCCACAGTGCCCTCTATAGATAATGCCACAGTTTCCTCTGTAAATAATGTCACACACACCCCCTGTAGATAGTGCCACCCCCTGTAGATAGTGCCACACACACCACCTTAACCCCCTTGTAGAAAATGCCCCACACGCCCTATAGATAGTGCCACACACCACCTGTAGATAGTGCCACACACCCCCCTGTAGATAGTGCCACACACCCCCTGTAGAAAGTACCACCACCCCCTCCCTGTAGAAAGCTCCATTGGGGCTCCCTCTAGGAGTGTAATCCCTAGTCAGAGCATTGCCGAATCTCTGGCCGGGGATACCTCCCCTGGAGGAGCCGCTGACATCACTGTCCATACATGGACAGTGACGTCGGTGCCACCTCTTAGACCGGAATTCCCGACCAGAGCATCGGCACCTCTCTGGTTCTAGTGGTGGCTCCTGACGTCACTATATGGACAGTCACGTCAGGGGCTCCTCCAGGAGAGAAATTCCTGGCCAGAGCGTCTGCAACTCTCTGGCTGGAAATATATATGAACATATATGGACAGTCACGTCAGGGGCTACTTCAAGGAGCAAAATCCTCAGGCCAGAGCATCGGCAACGCTCTGGCCGGGGATTCCAGTCCAGGAGGAGCCCCTGACGTCACTGTCCATATATGGACAGTGACATCAGGGTTTTCTCCAGGAGAGGAATTCCCAGCCGGAGATCAGCAATGCACTGGCCGAGGATTCCACTCCTAGAGGGAGCCCCAATGGAGCTATCTACAGGGAGGGTGAAGCGCTGTCGACAGGGTGGGGTGTGTGGGGTGCTATCTATAGGGGGTGGCACTATCTACAGGGGTGTGTGCAGCACTTTCTACAGGAGGGTGTGTCTGGCACTATCTACAGGGGGTGTGTGTGTGGCAATATCTACAGGAGGAGCCCCTGACGTCACTGTCCATATAGGGACAGTGATGTCAGGGGCTCCTCCAGAAGAGCAATCCCCGGCCAGTGCATCGGCAACTCTCTGGACAGGGATTTCGCTCCTGGAGGAATGAATGGCAGAGCAGGGAGCGAAAAGTTTCCTGCTCTGCCATAATATTCAATTGTATCTGCGACCTAAGGACACAGATACAATTGAATAGGGCAGTTGACAGGACAGTAATTTGCCTCGGACTGTCTCTGTAAATTCAGGACAGTCCCGGCAAACTGGGACTGTTGACAACTATGAAAAAGCGGTTTGTTTATTTCAAAGTAGCGACTTTTCAGCTCGGTATGAGCTTTTTTCAAGCAGTACAACAGTGTAGCCAGTGTGGCTGCGGTTTAAATACACAGTGACAAACAATTGTGCAAATTAGTGGATCAATAACGTAATAAAGTGCATAACATTCACAGAACAGTACAGTGTTATGTACAAATACATCATACATATATATCTCATTTAACTAGCTTTAATTGTGCAAACTTGTTTACAAAATTTAATGTGGAAATAACATCAAATAGTTGATTGCATATAAAATCATTACTGGTGCATATCATAAACATAGTTATAATACGTATGAACACACATTAACGAACCACACACATGGTGCTATCTCCAGCGTCCTGCCAGATCAACTGCATGTGTCTTTAACGGTTGCCATAGCAACCATGACTCACAAATGGAACAACAAGAATTGCATGTAAGATCAGAGCCTCCTCTGCACGTCACTTCCGATCCATCAGTAGCCATCTTGGAGACTGGCAAAACCTACCTTACTTTTTTATTTATTAAAACAACTTTATTTTACTGTTTTTTACTGAACAGGGTTTTTTTTTACTTTTAACTTTTTATTTTTCTATTTATTAAATTTTTTTTATTTTATTGTTTTTACTTGTCCCCCTGGGGACTTGAACCAGCGATCGTTGGATTGCTTGCACGATATACTGCAATACTTATGTATTGCAGTATATCATGATACTGACAGTCAGGGCAGGGCTTCATAGGAGTACAAAGATGGCAGACCTGGGGGCCTTCATCAGGCCCTCAGGCTGGCATGCCAACCAACGGCACCTCTTGATCGTGTCATGGGG
The DNA here is from genome assembly GCF_050947455.1 of Rhinoderma darwinii. Classification (NCBI taxonomy): domain Eukaryota; kingdom Metazoa; phylum Chordata; class Amphibia; order Anura; family Rhinodermatidae; genus Rhinoderma; species Rhinoderma darwinii. Next base: position 23,247,037 of record NC_134693.1, on the reverse strand, counting down.
GGGGACGGTGGAACCTCACAGGGGGGCGCCACCCTGTATCTAGTCATTTAAATGCAGCGGTTGCTATTGACCGCGGCATTTAACTGGTTAAACTAATGGGATCCCGCTCATTACCCTCAAGTCTAAGCCCAGCCCGTGAGCCCTCTCCATATTCCCCCACCCGACGTGCGCAGTATAATGTACGGCAGATGTCTCGAAGGGTTTAAACTATTTACAACTCTGGCGACTCCTACTGTTTAAACTAAAGAACAGCCGCAGTAATACATGACTAAGGGCAATTTTAGGAAGAGATATCCATATGCTCAAAATGAAAGGAAAATGCATCAGTATAATAAAGTGACTTTAGTGAAGAGCCTTAAACATGTTAGAACACCACAATATATAGATACCATGTATCTTATAGGCATGTAAGCTGGGCCTCAGGTTTATGTGGGCCCTTGGGCAACACAGACTTAGTAGGCCCCTTTGCGGGGGAACTCACGGTGACAGTAAAATGGCAGAAAACATCACTTTTTTGCCCCCATATAGACGTTAGGCCCCCGGTTTGTACCCCCATAAATTTAGTGCCCTCTGTAGATAGTGCCACACAGCCCCCCTCCCAGGTAGTTCCACACAGCCCCCCCTACCAGGTAGTGCCACACAGCCCAACCCACTCCCAGGTAGTGCCACACATCCCACTTCTCCGAGGTAGTGCCACACAGCCCCCCCAGGTAGTGCCACACAGCCCCCTTCCAGGTAGTGCCACACAGCCCCTGCTCCCTGGTAGTGCCATGCAGCCCCCTCCTCCCTGGTAGTGCCACATAGCCCCCCTCCCTGGTAGTGCCACAAGGCAACCCTCCCTGGTAGTGTCACACAGCCCCCCTCCCTGTAGGTAGCGCCTTTGGAGTTCCCTCTATGAGTGGATACACCAGCCAGAGCATTGCCAACGCTCTGGCAGGGAATTCCCCTTCAGGAGAAGCCCCTGACGTCACTCTCCATATATGGACATTGTTGTCAGGGGCAACCCCGAGCCATAGTCCCGGGCAAAGCACTACTAGCTCTCTGCCTGGGACTCCTTCTCTGCTCCTGATATCACTTTCCATATATGGAGAGTGATGTCAGGGGCTTCCCCAGAGACGGAGTCCCGGACCACAGCCGCTTCTAGCGCTCTGTCTAGGACGCCTTCTCTCCTCCTGACATCACTGTCCATAGTGATGTCAGGAGGAGAGAAGGAGTCCCAGGCAGAGCGCTAGAAGTGGCTCTTCTCCGGGAGTGCGTCTCTGGGGAAGCTCCTGACAATCAGGAGCTTCCCCAGAGATGGAGTCCCAGAGCAGAGCCGCTTCTAGCGCTCTGCCTGGGACTCCTCTCCTCCTGACATCACTGTCCATATATGATGACGGCCCTGCATGTAATATATACTTAATAGTAACACCGTGGAATATAAGAAACAAACCCCAATATATGTCCATGCTCAAGGATTATCCTCCACCTTTCCATCCACATAGAAATACAGATCTCGGGATCACTAAATATGGTGTAGCCGCACTGGATGACACAGCCATACATCTGTGTTCTCCCAGGGAAATAACAGCTTTTTCAAGCATTATAATTTAAGGGTTAAAATGTCAATGGTTATAAACCTTCCCTGGTATTTAATGCTGAGGTGGTGTCACCTATTCTAGAACCTCTACAAACTAATCTAAGAAAAATCTATCAACTATAAATATATGAAAGATTATTATGATACACAATTGTCATGCCTCACAGAATTTATTAGCAAATAGATAAAAATCCTCCACACACAGTCCCCAAAAGTCAGGGTTGCGAACCCCACCCCAATAATATTACAGAGAAAAATATAGACAGTAATGTACTTACCCGGATCAGGCAGCGACAACTTCAACGGCACCATATGTGGAAAAATGCTTGAAAGATGAGCCTCATATCAATAAACTAAAAGAGACATAACATACAGAACTAATAAATAACATATATTTCATTACAATGTTATGTATAGATCCACACTAAGGAACACTGGAGGAGAGCTAATTTGCATATTTTTTTTCCCATGGAGCATTGGCCTTAATACACTCTACCAGCTGGATCTCCGCAAGGAGAATCAGTACCTTCCAAGGAATATAGTTTAGAAACATAATAGGAAAAATTTATTCAATTACATTTTAAAATGTAATGAGAAATGTTGCTATTATGAAAAAGATAAAAAAAACAACCTTAATGTTGTGTATGGAGTAACACACACAAAAAAAAACAACTAAATTTGTTGATATAATGTATCCACTGGCTGCAGATTTTAGCTTGGATGCTCTGGGCATTGTCAGCCTTCTTCCTGAGAGGACAAATTGATGTAGACGTGAAGGCCAAGTAGCTGATAGATACAGCAGAAGCTGAGACCGTGTTTCATCCTGGGCTTTGATGACTATCACGTATCATTATATGACTTATGGGGGTCGGCAAATAGTAGTTTCCGGGATTTATTAAAGTGCTGCAGTCTGTCTAGTAGTGATATAACAGTGTCAGGGTCAAGATGAAAAAATATAAACAAAGAAGAGATATAACTGTGTCAGGGTCAAGATGAGAACATGCAGAAGTGTAGAACATGTAGAAATATGCCAGCGCAAGCCTCAGTGGTTAAACCAAACAATGCCTGCTTGTGGTGCCACCTTTGATAGGCCGGGTACCCATGTAGTGTAAACGCTGCGGAATGTCCACAACGGGATTATGTGCTGAAATTCCGCAGCATTTACAGTAGCAGCAAAGTGGATGCGATTCAGAAATCTCATGCCCACACTGCGGAAAAAAAACGCAGCGCAAACGTTAATATATTGACCTGCAGCGCGGAATTTAATTCCGCAGCATGTCAATTTATTCTGCGTTTTTGTTGATTTTCTGTTGCGGGTTTTCCCCGTTGAATTCAATAGGGATGCAAAACCTGCAACAGAAAGCCAAGTGTTACGCCACAAAAATTGCAACTCCGGAAAAAAACAAAAAACATACTTACCCAGAACGCCCTCCTTCTTCCTGCATTCCGGCCTCCTGGGATGACATTTTATCCCATGTGACCGCAACGTCACCGTAGGAGGCAGGACTATGCGCAGAGAAGAGGGAGTATGAGAGCTTTCTTCCGCAGCAAAAATTCCATCCAAAATACCCCACCACAATGTGGTGGGATTTCTGGGACAGAATGTACTGCGGATTCCAGCGTATCCGACCCGTGGGAACTTGGCCATAAGGTTCCCTCTTCTACTCAAGACAGATAAACTACTGTTTAAGAAGAAGCAATCTATCCTTTTAAGGTTGGATTTCCACCGTAAGAATAGCGCAGCATATCCAACCTGGAGCCCACAGTACTTTCCGTCTGAAAAATCGCACCTTGTAAAAGTATTAAAACATTAAAAAACTATATAAATTTGTTATCACTGTCAGGGGCGTAACTAGGATAGACTGGGCCCCATAGCAAACTTTTGACTGGGGCCCCCCCTCCCCCGGGTGTCACACAACCCCCCGCCTCCTTGTAGATAGTGCCTTTTTTACAAACCCCCCCTTTTGATAACGCCATACAGCCCCCCTGTAGATAACGCCATACAGCCCCCTTTGTAGATATCTACAGAGGGGGCTGTATGGCGCTATCTACAGAGGGGGCTGTATGGCGTTATCTACGGGGGGGGGCTGTATGGCGTTATCTACGGGGGGGCTGTATGGTGTTATCTACGGGAGGGCTGTATGGTGTTATCTACGGGGGGACTGTATGGCATTCCCTACAGGGGGGGACTGTATGGTGTTCCCTACAGGGGGGGGGCTGTATGGCACTATCTACAGGGGGGGGCTGTATGGCGCTATCTACAGGGGGGCTGTATGGCGCTATCTACAGAGGGGGCTGTATGGCGTTATCTACGGGGGGGCTGTATGGCGTTATCTACGGGAGGGCTGTATGGCGTTATCTACGGTGGGGGCTGTATGGCATTCCCTACAGGGGGGACTGTATGGCGTTCCCTACAGGGGGGGGCTGTATGGCGCTATCTACAGGGGGGGCTGTATGGCGCTATCTACAGGGGGGCTGTATGGCGTTATCTACAGAGGGGGCTGTATGGCGTTATCTACAGAGGGAGCTGTATGGCGTTATCTACAGAGGGGGCTGTATGGCGTTATCTACGGGGGGCTGTATGGCGTTATCTACGGGGGGGCTGTATGGCGTTATCTACGGGGGGGCTGTATGGTGTTATCTACGGGGGGACTGTATGGCGTTATCTACAGGGGGGGCTGTATGGCACTATCTACAGGGGGGGCTGTATGGCGCTATCTACAGGGGGGCTGTATGGCGCTATCTACAGGGGGGCTGTATGGCACTATCTACAGGGGGGCTGTATGGTGTTATCTACAGGGGGACTGTATGGCGCTAACTACAGGGGGGACTGTATGGCGTTATCTAGAGGGGGGACTGTATGGCGTTATCTACGAGGGGGGGCTGTATGGCGTTCCCTACAGAGGGGGCTGTCTGGCGTTATCTACAGGGGGGACTGTATGGCGTTACTTACAGGGAGTCTGTATGGCGTTCCCTACAGGGGGGGTCTGTAGGGAACGCCATACAGCCCCCCCCTGTAGGGAACGCCATACAGCCCCCCCCTGTAGGGAACGCCATACAGCGTCCCCCCTGTAGGGAACGCCATACAGCGTCCCCCCTGTAGGGAACGCCATACAGCGTCCCCCCCCTGTAGGGAACGCCATACAGCGTCCGTCCCCCTGTAGGGAACGCCATACAGCGTCCCCCCCTGTAGGGAACGCCATACAGTGTCCCCCCTCCCAAAAAAATGCGACCTACAGTGTGTCCTAATAAAAGACATGTATCCCCTATCCACAGGATAGGGGATACATGTGTGATCGCTGGCAGCGATAGGGAGAACGAAGGTCCCCCGAAGTTCTTCATGACTAACCTCTGACTTCTGGCGTCTGTGCAGCTCAATAACAATGAATGGAGCGCTGGTCACGCATGCGCACAAGCGCGACCGGCGCTCCATTTATTTCTCCGGAGCTGCCGACACAGACCCCGGAAGTCCGAGGTTTGTGATGGAGAACTTCAGGGGACTTTCAGTCCCCCGTTCTCCCTATCAATGCCAGCGGTCACACATGTATCCCCTGTCCTGTGGATAGGGGATACATGTCTTTTGTTTAATGGCAGAGCGGGGAGATGCCTCCCTGCTCTGCCGTACTGTTCAGTGGCGTCGCGCTGTAGCAGCCATAGCGGCTGCTAGCGGAGCCTCCGGCCATGGTGGGGGCCCGTGCCGGCGGGCGACATGGGCCCCCTCATGCCGCGGGCCCCGTAGCAGCCGGTACTGCTGCTACGGCGGTAGTTACGCCACTGATCACTGTATTTGTATCGACCCTCAGAATAAAGAATATGAATATGTAATTTTTACCGCACATTGAACACCGTAAAAACAAAACTCCAAAAAACCATGGAGGAATCGCTGCTTTTCCCATTTCACCCCACAAAGAAAAGTTTCCCAGTACATTATATGGTACAATAAATGGTGCTGTAAAAAATGACAACTTGTACTGCAAAAAAACAAGTCCCCATCCGACTACTTAGGCGGAAAAGTAAAAAAGTAATGACTTTTGGAACGTGGGGAGAAAAAAGCGAAAATGAAAATAAAAAAAAAATGGTTGCGGAGAGACAGAGTTAAATGCAATGTACACCTTTGAAATAGCATATATGTATATATATATATATATATATATATATATATATATATATATTATATACACATACAACATACACGTGTACCAGTGTGTTTCGTGCAACTTTCTAAATACTTTTTATTAAAAATAATTTTTACTTATTGAGATACAGCTGCTTCGTATACAGAGCAGCTGTATCTTGTGCGGAGACCTGAATCCATCAGGTCAGCGGCACTAATGGATTCAGTGTCGGCAGGTCCTGCGTGTCTCTGAAATGTAGACTCCACCTGTAATCGATCACATCTAAGTTATGAACTTAGAAGTGATTGATAGCAGCTCGATCCTGTGAATCAAAGACATAGGGCTTCTTATGTGTTTTCACTTTTTTTTTTTTTACAAAAGTTGTCATAATTAGTTTTTTTTACTAGGCTAAACCTCACTCCCCCAGGCTTCACTTCATAATGGAGGAGATGGGTCATGTAGATATGAGGTGGATCCGGTAGTGGGTACAATAAACACATTGCAATGCAGTGATTGTACAAGATACGAACCTAAAAAGCATAAAGCAGAAATAAGTGAAGGTTTTTCATACAGAAGAATGGAACTTTTCTAATGTTAATTACTGAGGGTTTATTTGTGTTAGAAAATTGGACTGACAGAAGTGTTAAGCCTCCGCTAGGTAGCAACAACTCCGAGCTATTCTCAGATTCAAGGGGTTTTCCGGGACTTTGATATTGATGACCTATCCTAAGGATAGGTCATCAATATCAGATCGGTGGGGTCTGACTCCTGGCATCCCAATCAATCAGCTGATTGAACTGGCGTGGCACTCCTATGAGTAAATGGGACTGAGCTGCAATACCGGACACAGCCTCTAACGAATGTACGGCGCTGTGCCTATTAAGCAATACAGAGTATTAGCATTCTATTTGATATAGTATGGATGTAACTAAAAGGCTGGCGCCACTAAAAAGTGGACTTGTGTCTACTTCTAATACAGAGCAGCCATCCTTTACTCCCAAAAGTCAACAGCAACTTTGGCATGGCCGGTGTCACGGTTGCATTCCTATAGGTGAGACTGTTGGACAAGAACCTTCCGACTTTTAAAACTAGGTGATGCCATTTGTCCAAATGAGCCACCAACAGTCCATCAAAAGGGTAAATTACTTTTCTGTCCCTATTATCAGCCCTCGTGGTTGTGCTTCTGATCCAATCGAAAAATCAATAAAAGAGCAGATCAGAGGGTTTCATCTCCATTATTCTATATCTAATGCCATTTGCTACTATTTCTTGTGACAATCAATTTCCAGACAAAAACTTTGAAAACTCAGTTTTAGCTGTAGGTTTAACTTCCAATGTACCACTTTCTAGTCATCTTTATTCGGGGTGCCCTTTTTGGTAAGCCAGTCACTGGCATGGTCAATGAGCATGGTCACTAACGCTGGGTACAATAACCATCTCTTAAGATTACCATACTAATTACATAATTGTCAGGGGGTTGTGCCAATTTTGATGGAAACCTTAAATAATCTTATGTGTATGGGGGCGGCCAACTTTTCACCAATGTCTGGGGAAAATATTGATTGGTCACATTGGATCTCAACACGCCAGATCCTTTGTTCCCTTGGGATATAAGCACTGCCAAAGGTATCTGGCACCTACTTACCTCCCTTTTCCATATGGAAGTAAGCATGCACACAAGGTTTCAATGTGGAAACTTGTTGGCCGATAGATGTTTAAAGTGTATGACCAGCAAAAGCTTGGGCAGTCCTACTAACTAATTCTCGGACTTCTGGATTGACTCCAAAGCATAGGCCATTTTTACCACCAACCAGGCATCTCTGATAGTTTGGGAGTTTGTTTAGACTTTTTTTTTGAGTGGGTGGAAATTGCTTCTTTTTTGTACATTTTGTCTCAGTTATTTTCCTTCCCTTGTGTCACCCCCCTGGCAGTATTTCTGTGGTTCCATCACAATTTATTATTTCATTCTACTAATGGCTCAACTTCCCATCTACATAAACATACTAGACAAATACGTTTTTTATACAGCTGAAAAAGTCTTAAGACAAACTTCTATTTTAGTATAATCTGGCATCTTTTTATAAGTTTTATTTTACTTTGCGGCCGCCAGTTTCTCATTTTACAGATGGGTAAATATTTCGTGGCACCTTTCTGAGCCTAAAACATACTGTTTGCATTCCTGGAGCTGATGTGGAATGAAGATCTTTTTGACCAGAGAATCACTGTCTACATTACTGGCAAAGCTAAACATCCTTGACTTTTATACCATGCCAGATAAACTCCTCTGCATCCAGCTCTAGTTTAATACTTATGATAACATGGATTTTACTGAGTGACTTAGGCTTTGGTAACGTGTTGATTTCCTGACTCACTTTAGTTGGTTCAAAAGCATTAAAATCAGCTCAGATATTTCAAATATTTTTTAGATATATTTTGTCTATATCTCGTACCGAAGGTTGTGGCTTTGTGCTGGACTCTATAGACATAAATGTTTCTAACGTCTCTCTAGAAAAATATTTTACATCTGAACTTTCCCCGCAGCAGTGTGAATATTTTTTATAATCTTCTTTATTTATATTTTGTAATAATAAGAATAGACGGTTTATACACTGAATTGCGGAAAGGAGAAATTACATAAATAAACTGCTACGTAAAGACAGGGCTGGCCTTAGGATAGATGGCGCCCCGTGCGAAATTATCTTTTGGCGCCCCACCCAATCATAAAGAAAATGCCCCATAAAAAAAGTATAATGCCCCCCAGATTAAAATGCCCTATATAGTGCCCCCACTCAGTATAATGCCGCTTTAGTGCTCCCCATACAATATAATAATAATATTTAATAATATAATATATTATAACCCCTTCAAGGACACAGTATTTTGTCCTCTAAGGGCGGGTTCACACATGGCGGAATTTCACTTAAATTCCGCTGCGGACACTCCGCAGCGTTAATCCGCAGCGGAGCCGTTTCTCCATTGACTTTCACTTTAATTTAGCAGTGTTCGTTTACACGATGCGTACAATTCCGCTGCGGAGCATAGGCTGCGGAGCGGAATTTGGTGTCCGCAGCATGCTCTGTCTGTTGCGGAGCAGTGGCGGACTCATGGCGGAATTTCTCCATTGACTTCAATGGAGATTCAAAGTTCCGCAATGAAGTCCGCAGCTGTCATGCACATGTCATGTGTGCTGCGGATGCGTCTTGCTTTTTTCACTTGACATTTCTTCATTCTGGCTGGACCTATGTATTTCTAGGTCTACAGCCAGACTGAGGAAGTCAATGTGGCTCCCGTAATGACGGGAGCGTTGCTAGGAGACGTCAGTAAATAGTCACTGTCCAGGGTGCTGAAAGAGTTAAGCGATCGGCAGTAACTGTTTCTGCACCCGGGACAGTGACTACCGATCCCAATATACATGTATCTGTAAAAAAAAATGAAGTTCGTACTTACCGAGAACTCCCTGTTTCTGTCTCCAGTCCGGCCTCCCAGGATGACGTTTCAGTGTAAGTGACGGCTGCAGCCAATCACAGGCCAAGCACAGGCTGCAGCGGTCACATGGACTGGCGCGTCATCCAGGGAGGTCGGGCTGGATGCCGAAGGAGGGACGCGTCATAAAGACAACGGGCGGTAAGTATGAAATTCTTTTACTTTCACTAGGGAAAGTGCTGTCCCTTCTCTCTATCCTGCACTGATAGGGAGAAGGGAAGCACTTTTCCCGCAGTCCGCAGCAGCTAGTCCGCATCAATTTTCTGCACATTTTGTGCAGATCCGCAGCCGTAATCCGCAACCCGGATTAGGTGCGGCATTGATGCGGACAGTTGCGGAGGAATTCCGCCATGTGTGGTCATGCCCTAATTGTGCCCACACAGTATATTGCCCCCTAAGTGTCACACACAGTATATTGCCCCCTGTTGTACCCTTACACAGTATAATGTCCGCTTAGTGGCCTCTACAGAGTATAAATAATATAATAGTGCCCCCCTGTAGATTGTGCCATACAGCCTCTCTGCAAACAGTGCCATAATCCCCCACCTCCCTCATGTAGACAGTGCCATACATTCCCCCACCTCCCCCTTGTAAACAGTGCCCCCAAACCCAATTTTTTTTTTACTCACTTAGGCCCCGTTCCCACAACAAACTAAGCTGCTCCACGACGGGATCCTTGCATAGGCCGTTGTGATCCTGTAGCCTAGTACAGAGTTTCCCAACCTATTCGGACTCGAGGCACCACTGGAAAAATACAATTTCCTCGGGGCACCATTACCAAATTTTTTTTTCGAGAAAGACAGAAAACAGCTAAAAACAAGCACTACACTCGTAGGGTATGTTCACACAGCGTTTTTTGTAAGGCAAAAAAAAAATCTGCCTTAAAATTCCTTCAGGAATTGACAGCGTTGTTTGACCTTTTTTTTTTTTGCGTTTTTTCTTAAGCCGTTGAAGCTAATGCAAAAGACGCAGGCAAAAAGGCTCCAAACAAGCACCGCAGGTATGTTCGTCCTCCTATTAATTTCAATTGGAGCTTAGAGGTCGAAACCATTTGAAGACTATCAGCCCCCCATTCACAGTAAAATGACCATCAGCCCCCCCCACTCACAGTAAAATGACCATCAGCCCCCCACTCACAGATTCCCCCTGTAGATAGTACCACACAGCCCCCTGTAGATAGTGCCACACAGCCCCCTTGTAGGTAGTGCCACACAGCCCCCTGTAGATAGTGCCACACAGCCCCCAGTAGGTAGTGACATACAGCCCCCTTGTAAGTAGTGACACACAGCACCCTGTAGGTAGTGTCGCATAGCCCCCTTGTAGGTAGTGCCACACAGCCCCCTTGTAGATAGCACCCCCCTTGCTGTAGATAGTGGCAGTGTAGCTCCCTGAAGGAGCAGAATCCCCCAATGGCCGGGGATTCCACTCCAGGAGCAGCCCCTGACGTCTCTGTCCATTTATGGACAGTGACGTCAAGGGCTTCTCCTGGATTGGAATCCCTGGTCACTGAGTCGGTAACGCTGTGGATGGGGATTCAGCTTCAGGAGAGGCCGCTAATGTCACTGTTTATATATGGACAGAGACATCAAGCGCTCCATCGAGGAGCAGAATTTCCGGCCACACAGGGATTTCACTCATTCAGGGAGCTACAGTGGCGCTAGTAGATAGCAGAGCAGGAAGATACCTCCCTGCTCTGCTATACTGGCATCGCAGCCGGCCATGAGGGGCCTGTCCAGACAGGTGGCACGGCTGCCCTCATGACTGGTGTCGCCACTATGGCTGCTACAAGTGGTAGCGACGCCACTGAGTGAAGAAGCGTCCGGGCTGAAAGGCGGCTTCTGAGTCGGCGGGACCAGGCACTTCTGAAACAAGCAGGGGAAGGGAGCCAGCGCAGAGTCCCCTTCCACCTGCAGGTGTGATGCGCCCTGTGCAATGGCACAGGTCACACACCCCTAAGACCGGCCCTGCGTATAGAGATTGTTTCATGAAGACAACTACTTTTTAAAAAGTAGCCGGCTTAGCGTTGGGTGGGCCCAGGGACCGAACTGCATCTCTTCAGCCCAGGGAATAGGCGCTGACAAATGAGCCATTGGCTCTGCTTACTTTTGTGAACCACAGGATGTTTAAGGTCTCTGGCCTACTTGAGGTTGGAGGACACAGAGGACGTCAATGTCCTGGCGCATGTAAAATAATGACATCACTGCACTGGCCCACGGACATCAGGAAGCAGGCAGAGGACCAATATGGAAACGGGTTTAGGTGAGTTGTTTGTTTTTTTTCGTTCGGCGCAAAGGGGACATAACTCGTATTTGGGGCAAAAGGGGAACTTAACTACTATATTGGGGCACAAAAAAGGAACTAACTATATAGGGGCACAAATGGGAACCTAACTTCTATATAGGGCACAAAGGGGACCAAACTACTATATATGGGAACAAAGGTCTACCTAACTACTATATTTGGGCACAAAGGGACACCTATCTACTATATAGGGGCACCAGAGGTACCTATTTACTATACAGGGGCACAAAGTAGATCTAACTACTATATGGGGGCCCAAAGGGGACTTAACTACTATATGGGGGCCCAAAGAGGACGTAACTACTATATGGGGGCCCAAAGGAGGTGTAACTATTATATAGGGGCCCAAACGGGGCCTAACTACTATATGTGAGCCCAAAGGGAACCTAAATATATGGGGACATGAAGGGTACCTAAACAAAAAATAAGGTGGTAATAAAGGGGGACCTAACTATTTGAGGGTATCAAGGGGACCTAACTACTATATGGGGATACCAAGCAGACCTAACTACTATATGGGGCACAATGGAGGGGAACCCCTAAATGGGGGCTTAGAAGTGAACTACTCTATATGGGGACAGAAAGGTGGACAATACTACTGTGTGGGAGCACATAAGTAGGCATTACTGTGTAGGGAGTTAAAGGAACAGTGTCACCCCAAATTTGTTTTTTATATCAGTTTGATGTTAGTGTTTTATTAAAAACGTTTGTATTTATTTGTGTGTTTGTGTGTTACTTTTTTTTATTTTTACACTTTTTCTTCCCTATCGGGGCTGCCATTTTTTTTTCCATTTCTGTATGTGTCGATTAACGACACATACAGACATGGAATACGGCAGCTCCAGTCCCATAGGGACTGCGAACGGGGCCCGTTCCATCCACTATGGTGTGCGCCGTCTGTGTGGGAACGGCGCATGCGCCGCTCCCACACAGTCCAATTTGAAATGCGCGCCGTCCGGCGCCATTTTCCTGTGGACCGGAAGTCGCGGCCGGACAGTAAGATTACTACTTCCGGTCGCGGCTTCCGGACTTGTGCACATGGAGTAGCGGCAGCAGACGGAGCGGACGGACCGGAGGGAGCGGCGGCGACTGGAGCAGGTAAGTGATTTCTATGTATGTTCGTGTTTCAGTGTGTGTTTACTAGTGTATGTTAACCTACTACACTGTGTGTTAGCTCAAAAAATGGCGACACACAGTGTAGGAGGTTAGACCGTTCAATCCCCTCGTTTCTCCCGGCACTAGCCAGGATAAAGGAGGGGGGGATTCTGAGAGCTCACTAGAGCGAGGGATTTTTTCCCAATTTTGCAGCATAAAGCAATGTGGTTGCTTTACCACATGCAATGCTGCAATTTTGGGAATTGCTCCATCTAGTGACCAGTGCTGGGAAATATTATAAATTAGAATCCAATTGAATCCAATTTATAATATTTCCTGACTCGTGAAAAAAATAAAAAAAATTAGAACAATGTTTAATCACCCACACACTAATTGTTTAACTAAAAAAAAAAAAAAATTTTTTGCTAACAACACATTCCCTTTAAGTACAAAGAGGTCCTTTTACTATTTGGGGGCACTATAACCGTGTGAGGCACTAAGAGGAGCACTATTACTGTGTGCGGACTAAAGGGGGCACTATAACTGTGTGAGGTACTAAGAGGAGTAGTATTACTTTTCTGGGCCTAAAGGAGGCTCTATTACTATTTGTAGCTCTGTCTACATATTGGGGTGGCTGATATCCCTAGACATATTTCAAGGATCTTCAATGGGTCGGACATTTATTTACATACAGTAGCTATCTATGGGTGACACTAGATATAGACAGTTTTCTTCCTTTTGGAGAAGAGATACTGTAATTTGTATGGCCTGTAAGACTTCCTACACTAGTTAGATCTCTGCAAGGAGAACTAGTACCTTCCAAGAGATCCTTTCTTGTTGTAATCATTAAAATTACTGAGAAGCCAACAAATGTATATCTATTTGTACTTAAGTAGTCCGCAAGAGGATGTACAGGCTCTGAGCACTGGGGTCTTCCGGCTCTGAGCACAGGGGTCTTCGGGCACTGAGCACAGGGGTCTTCTTTGTGCATGAGCCCTCAGTGTACGACATGATAAAAAAACCAGCATCTGCTTCTGAGAGTTCTGCGATGGTTGAGTCACACTCTCTACATCGTCACTGCCTCTACCACAACAGGCTGGTGGTCCCGTAAATGTTATTTTTACATTACGTATCATTGTAATGTCATATGTGTTTGATTTCGGGAAATTAGTACATGAATACTAGCAATAGAAAATAAAAATGTACCTTGTTTTTTTCCAGTCTCTATTCAAAACCACAGGTAGTTAAATGACTGGTTTACAGCCTGGAATCCTATATCCATTATCCAAATGGCACATGAATACATATTACAAAGGCAGAGGATGGGGGAGGGGTTCATGAAAGCTGAATCGTTGTTCTTGAAGAAAGTTCTGAGCCTGACGAAGTGCAGAGAAGAAAGACTGAGGTATTGATGACAGCTGCAGTGACGAGGGCTGGCATGGTGTATCTCATATTTAAAATCGAGTTTGAGCTGGGAGGGTAAGGTAAACACAATCCCAATTCCCCGGGCTGCCTTCAGACTACATCAGCTTGAAGTAACACAGCAATGAACAGCAAGGTTCCATGATAAAGAATGTGAAAAGAGCCACATTTCAAAAGACGCCCCAGCAACTTACTATGATTTGCAGCTCTTGTCTACCTCAAAGAGATCAATACGTAATCCACTCAAATCAGAGTAAGGGTCCTTCTACACCGGCTAATTTTGTCCGAAACAACGAGCACCGATCATCGGGACAGCTCGTTGATCGGCGCTCGTTTGCTCCTTTCACAAGGTGCTATGTATAGGGAAGAGCGATCATTACTACGATCGCTCGTCCCTATACATTTGTATCATGCCGGCAGCACGTCTTCTCGTTTACACAGGGAGATGTGCTTTCGACAACGATAATATTATCTGCTGCATAAACGATACGATCAGCCGACGAACGAGCGTTTGCTCGTTCGTCGGCTGATCGTTGCCCTGTTTACACAGGACAATGATCGAGAACGAGCGTCCATATGAACGCTCATTTGCCAGATCATCGGTTCATGTAAAATGGGCCTTTTCTTGAACCTTCTGAGTCCCAGTGCAAAATCTTTGATGGGGCCCCCAACTACTATGCACCATTTATAATACTAGTGTCTTCTAATGTGGCAGTGGAGCCCTTGTGCCCCCTAAGAGACCAGAGCCTCTGTATAATTGCTACCTCCGCACCCCCTATAGACCCCTGCTTCAAATATTTATTTTTGGGTGTTATGTTCATAATATGACAAGAGATTTAACAGCCATTAATAAACATTGGATGAATCGATTGAAAGGGATTTTTAGAATTTCCATAATAAAAAAATAAATAAATTAGAAACAAATTTACAGTATTTATTCCCAAATGCATTTCCACTCGCACTGACCATTGTCCATGTCCATTGGCGGGTTTTGAAAAATTGAGACTGAGGATTTGATGAATGTTTCCATAGTTTTAATGTTGATCTTCTCCTTAACTGGCCATTATATATCATTATAATCGGTCAAAAACAAAGTTCAAAAGGGATAACAACAACAATAGGCCGCCATTATAACTCCATGTGGGGTTAAGATTTACGATTAACAACTCACTTCCCTTTCCCTCTGAAGTCTCTGATATACTGTCAGCCACCAGAGTCCTGCCTCTTGTGCATTGCCATTTATATATTCCTCTTATGAATGATTCCAAGATAAGAAAAGAGCTTACAGTGCCTAAAAACCAAGGAAGGCAGGGTACAGTAAGCAGTTATGGGTGACGTAGCAGATGAAGAAAGTTAATCTCCCCACCAGCCACAGACTCTTCCTTGCTACTCTACTTTCAACCATGCTGTTCACTTTGGACCCCAAATAAAATTGACATAGTTATATATATATATATATATATATATATATATACATATATATATATATATATATATATATATATATATATATATATACATATAAATATATATATATGTATATAACTATGTCAATTTTATTTCATATGTGTTAAGCAATGGAAAGTTCTTTTTTAGAAAGTGCACTTTTTCTTTGCTACAATGCAGAGTATCAGGTTAGTTGTTTATTTACCTCGACATATGACATAAAACACTTTTTGACGATGTTCAATCAAGGGCTTGCTCAAGGACAGAATTTCTTTGTAACATGACCCTGTATGAAGAGAAAACCTTGGTGTAATTTAATTCATACATGCTTGTTTGCTTCAAAATTGGAAATCCTTAGTACTGTATGTCGGCCAATAGGAAATCACATGTTAAGCATTTAAAGAACTTGAGGTTGAGCCCTCAAGAATTCATTTTCATTCTACTGCAGCATTCTGGATTCACTTGTCACCTTACTTCCTCTCCAACAGCTAAGACAACAAACAAAATGACTAAAATGTTTAATTTGAAAGAGTCGGTTATATCAAACATGCTACTTTCCTTACTCTCCATGATCATTGTATTCTTATTGATTGTTTCCATGTGTCTTGGAAAGGTGCCTCGAATCTGCTCCGGAGGCTCAACAATAGATTATAGACGGTAATGAGTAAACCTGCCATTTTCCATCTCAAATCTTACAGTCGGCATCCCAGAAATCACAGACCTAAAACTGAGTAGGATCTGCCCGAAATATTCTGGAATGAAACAAACTGGAGGAATGGATTTAAATATATTATTAATAGTAACCATGGAGTGAGCCAGAGGGGTTGTTGATTTAAAGGGTGCAATTGAATGGTCTAAAATGGTAAAGAATATATTATCATTCAGATACACTGTATAATAAAACTTTTTCAAGATGTAGATCCTTCTGGAGGTTTTTTGAGGATAGACGGCACATGTCAATTGATTGATGCACATCTTACACACTTTTCTCTTCATTATCAACGTGGCTTGGGTTCCTGGTCCCTTTAGGATGACCACTCCATTAAAGGGACCCTGTCACATCAAACATGCTGTCCCATCTGCAGGCATTATGTTACAGAGCAGGAAGAGCTGAACAGATTGATAAATCGTTTTGCGGGATAAAATAAGATTCAGGATAAACTAATTTATGGATTTAACTTCCTGCTCACTGTGGGCATAAAAGTCCAGTGGGCGGTCTTAATCAGTGATTGGTAGCTATATCTGTATCACGCTAATGCATAAAAGGCTGTCAATCAATGTTTGAGACCGCCTACTGGAGCTCATAGGCAGTGGCGGGACTGACCACACTGAGCTCATAGGCAGTGGCGGGACTGACCACACTGAGCTCATAGGCAGGGGCGGGACTAGGTATAGGCAGAGTGGGAAGTTACCTAGTGCAATATTGAGGTGGGGGCATAATGTATGGATTTTAAATAAAAAAAATTATGTTGTGCCTTTATACTTAGTACCAATCAGTACTACACTATTAGTAATAATCTTTTTTTATGTACCCTTTAAAGTAAAACAAAGCATCGCAGACTATTAGTAGTATAATAAGAGATTTTTTTGGACAGCCCAGGAGTCAAAACTAAATGCATTTCATTGCATCCGCTAATAAGAGAGGAGAACTGAGAAGATGGCCACCCCAGTAAGGTAAATTTCCCACCACCACACTGAGATGATTCCACTTTGTTTGGTGATGCCTACAAGTGCCTAGGTGAGCATAGTTACTTATTAGGGTATGTTCACACACAAACTCAAAAACGTCTGAAAATACAGAGCTGTTTTTCGCGGCGTTTATTACGCCCGTTTTTGGAGTCAATGAAAAACGCCTCCAAAAACGTCCCAAGAAGTGTCCTGCACTTCTTTTGATGAGCCGTTATTTTACGCGCCGTATTTTGACAGTGATGCGTAAAATAAAGGCTCGTGGGAACAGAACATCGTAATTCCCATTGAAAGCAATGGGCAGATGTTTGTAGGCGTATTAGGGGCGTTTTTTCAGGCGTAATTCGAGGTGTAACACGCCCGAATTACGTCTGGAACCACTACGTGTGAACATACCCTTAGACTACTATGGGGAAGGACTATGTCAATCAACATAGACCTATACCGCAAACTCATAAACCAGAGCCCAAGGGGCTTTGTACTGGTTCCTCAGGCCCGCTATTAATATATACAGAACATGTGCACGTCCACTTTTAATTGCACTGTTAACTTTATTATTATTATACACACATGACATATTATCAATTATGTCTAACAGGTTTTTTGACATTCAACTCATAAGAATAAAAACCCTAGTTGTAAGAGATTGGCTCCAAAGTTACCTAAAAATGGGGTAGTCGTCTGCTAGACCATTGGAGGCCTTATTATATCCTAGCCTGGGCCCACTGGAGGATCCTCCGGTACTCTGAAAGGCAATTCCGACTCTGCCAGGGGGTTAACAATATTTCTTGGACAACTTCGGCATGCTGAATACACTCTTATATAACCATCATTAGCATTGCTTACTTAATATAATTATTCTAGTCTGTTTTTCAAAAAAATATTCTTTGTACAACAAATCAGATACTCCGATTTTGTAAATGAGGGTTAAATAAGAATAGTTAAAATCCGTACAGACAGAGTAGTTATTTTGTGCCATCTAAATCTGTTTCTTTCTGTTCCCTTTTAAATCCACAAGCCGCATTTCTAGCTGGTTGATGGTCAGATACCATGGCCACAAAAATGCAATTAATTGACCTCCCAGTGAGAAAGCTGCCACATGGTTTTACGTGCCACCAAAGTCAATGATGAACAGTGTCAAAAAAATAAATAAATGTATATACTGTATACCATAAAGTATATTCACATTGAAGAAAGGGTTATGTTATGATGTATGATCACTGTGTATTGATATATGCAAATTTAGATGTTCTCCCTTGAAGATAATGGGAGAATTTTTGCATTGGTCATTATGTGTCTTTTATGTTTCACATATTTTTTATTGTGATATTTTGTATTGTTTTTTTTACTTCTTTTTTTCTCCTTTCTCAAATAAAAAACTATTGAATTTCACATTGAAGAGAGGCTAAGTAACTTAAGGGGTTATCCATAGCATATCCACAGGATAAGCCATAGATGTCTGATAGATGGGGGTCCCAGTCCCAGACCCACACCTATATAAAAAATGGAGGTCAGCTCACCGCTGTCCCACCTGGTGAGGCAGCTTCTGGCCGAGGATTCAAGATGGGGGACAATGTGGAGAGGTGGCTGTAAGTGTATAGGGGGTTAGGTCTGCAGTTTGTATTAGATTAGGGGGTCAGGAGAATGTGTCCCTACACATTGTGATACTGTCAGCGATGATTGGAGACTGTCAGAATGTAGGGACACAGCCCTGTGACAAGGGGAATGGCAACACCCAAGAAAGGTGTTGTTCAATATAGACACGGCGTGGCAGGGCGGCGGTGGATCAACCCATCTCATTAAAAGAGCAACAAATAGTTATTATTACAGAGACGTCCTGAATGAAACTGAAGACAAAGGAATTCATAAATCTTACAAATGTCACATTTCTTTCTTCTGTGCCAGGCAGAGAAGACTCCATTCAGTATATTGTATTCCGTTGCAGAGCATCATCGCCATGTAGTGGAGGAAAAAATAGGATAATTTGTATACTACAATGCATGGAATTGGACCATCATATTAAAAAGGTTGTATGAGAATAAAAAACATGGCCGCTTTATTCCAGTAACAGCGCCATTCTTGTCAATAGGCTTTGTTCGGTATTGCAACTTGAATCAGCTGAGCTGCGGTACCATACACAAGGGTGGCGCTGTTTTTTTATTTTTTTCCAGAAACGGCGCCTCCCTTGTCCATAGGATGTGTCTGGTATTACAGCTCATCTCCATTCACTTGGTTGTTGGATATAAGCTGCAATACCAGACATAGACAATAGACAAAAGAGACACTATTTCTGAAAAAAAAAAAAAAAGCAAACCTTTTTCTTCTAATCTTCGACAACCCCTTTTATAAGTATTGGGGGAATATGTTACTAAAACAGCCAGTTCCCATTTATAGATAAGTGTTGTAACAGATTCAGGACTTACTTTACAATTTTTATTGGTCGCCCCTGATGTAATGGTAAATTTTTTCGAAAATACACATGCAACAAAGCACTAATGACATCTGCAAAAGTAGGAATGTTTTGTTTTTTTTACAAAATGGAACATAATTCCCATTGTGGCAGATATTTTTTAGGGTCTGGCCCTTTAATGATCAGCAAATTCAATAGTGACAAATATCATAATGCTGTTCAGATCATGTATGGGCATGAAAGTGGTGAGGAATTGGATTACAAAGTGAATAGTAAAATTACATAACTTTTCATAATTTGGAGGATCGACACTTCCATGCATTACACATACAGCCTATGGATTTCAATTGCGTAATTCTTTATTTGCCCTGCGGTGGCGCTGCAATGAAATAAAAAACTTACTGCTGTGTTCATCCACGAATTACAGCTGATTGCTGGGGTTTTCCTCTTCAAGTTCCCCCTGATCGCTTCCATTTTCACCGAGAGATGACTGAGGGGTGTGGCCTAGTCAAGGGGTGGGGTTTGACATTTTTGATCTAATATTGCAGAGCAGTGTGGGGAGGCTCCTTCTATAGCCGGTGTCCGTATACAGCCTGACACAGGATTGTGGGACGGAGGAGGGGGAAAATGGCTGATCTAGGACTTTCACAAAAGAATGTGTCTGTTTTTATTTTTGGTGTATTTTCTACCTTTATTATTCCTTTTTTATCTTTCTGTATGTGTACATTATCCAATGCATCATGGATACAGCCATATTGGATAATCAGAAGCAAAATAACTATAATAATTTGGCATAATATATAATAATACATGACTGCAGGATAACATGGAGAAATGAGGAAGATACAAAGCACTTTATTACATACAATAAATACAGTTCCTATTCTAAGCTGTTGATCCAGAAGAAGGCAAAAACCTTGCACACTTTTCGGCCAATTTGTGAACTAGGGAAAAATTCCTTGTTGACCCCGAGAAAAGGCGATCAGTCCGAGAACCCAGGATCAGAGCTGTACATGCAACTAACTAAATACACGTCATTGACCGCTATGATGTTGTCCAATCCCAGTTGTTCGCCGCGATGACCCGGTGTTATGCAGGCCGCTCCTACAGTGATCGCACTCTGGAGATCACAGCACGACTATGGTCATGGTCATCTCTGCTGGAGAAAGAGAAAGTAATGTCACAGGATTCGCCGGCTGCATTATAACAGGTCCTCTATGTAGCATAAAGTAACTGGCCAACCCCAGGAGGGCAGGAATTAGGCCTATGGAAGCCATTTTTGACACAATCTACTTTTTAGATTCACAATTGACGTCCTCCCTCTTTTAGTTGTTTCTCCTTCCACTAGGCCACATTTTACATGTAATTACCCCGTTACATATAATTATGATCAATCTCCCAGTTCTTGTCCTCATCTCCAGCCGCCCGTCCAGATCTCCTCCCTGCAATAAAATAATAATGACAATATTAGCACAATTTGTACTTAGTTCAATCTAATAAATGTGGCTTCAACTTTGTCTCTTTGGAACACATGCCCACTTTTACGACAAAAGCCAAGTTTTACAGCAGAATTTGTCACACACCACCATTAGTGGCCCAGTTTGCGCAAAAAAACTAGCATAAACTGCTAAGAAAATTTGGGCCATATAGAATAACAACCCCCATATCACAAATTTGTGGATAATCTGTAAACGGCGGCAGATTTTTCTTCACATTACTGTTTTCTTATTGTCTTCAAAACCTGAAAGTAAATGAGAAAACATCCTATTACCATCTGTACAAGCCCCAGCCCCAGGTACCCATTTTGTACTTGCTCCTGCCATATCTAGTCCATGAAGTAGTCTATATCCAGTATTCCGGATTCCGCCTTGGTGACAATCACAAACAGACAAAGCTTCCGCCATTCTCTATAAGATCCTCATGATGAAGTATCCTGTATCTGTGTATTCTACTTTTTTTTTTCTTTGGACAGAGCAGATGCCCCCTGAACCCCAGTTTTTATAGAGCCACAGTCATTTTGACATCATGCAGTGAGGTTACAATGATCTCTTGTACGGTATCCGATGATGTCACTTATGGAGTCACATTGCACATTGTTTATAAAGCATTGCTGCCTTGCAGTGCAGAGTTCTTAACCCTTTAACCCCTTCGGGACGAAGTCATTTTTTGATTTTTGATTTTAGTTTTTCACTCCCCGCCATAACTTTTTAAATTTTCGCTCCTCCCGGCTGTTAGTCCCGGATGTCCGCTGTCAAGTACACTCGCAGCATATGGAGTGCGCTCAGTGCGTGAGTGCGCTCCAAACATCACCCACCGCACCCGGACGTAATGGCACGTCAGGGTGCGCAAAGGGGTTAATGATCAGGCATTCTTTTTTGTTTTTTTTATTGTCGCATTCCAAGAGTCACAACTTTTTTTATTTTTCCATTGACGTAGAAATATGGTGGCTTTTTGTTTTGTGGAACAAGTTGAATTCTTCTTTTACACAATTTTTTGGTAGATACAATGTATAGATTAACTTTTATTATTTTTTTGGGGGTAGTGAATTGAAAAAAACAGCTATACCAGTATAGTTTTTCATGTTTTAAATTTATGCCGTTTACTATGTGGAGTAAATAACATGTTACCTTTATTCTATGGGTTGGTACAATTACGATGATACCAAATATGTATAGGGTTTTTATATTTTGCTACATTTTAATAATAAAAATACTTTAATCAAAAATTATTATTTTTTGCATCGTTGCATTCCTAATACAAGGGCGCAGCTAAGGGGGGGGGGCAGGCAGGGCACGTGCCCCGGGTGCAAGTAGGTGGTAGGGAAGGGGGGCGCCATAGAGCAGCTGATCACTACTGATTGGCGCCCTGTATGTCGGACACCTGCAGCAGCGATCAGCGTTAGGAAGAGGCAGGAGTTCATGCGGTGGCGTTCTGACTAGGGTCTGTGATGGCCCGGGAGTGGACCAGTCCAGTCACCTGACCTCACGTCAGTGACATGAGGTCAGGTGACTCAGGTCAGGTGACTGGATTCGTCCACTCTCGGGCTGTCACCGACCCTAGTCAGATGGAACTCTGGGGTGGCGCTATCTACAAGAGAGGGGCTGTGTGTGGCACTATCTACAAGGGGGGGGTGTGGTACTATTTACAAGCGGTGCTGTATGTAGCACTATCTACAAGTGGGGCTGTGTGTGGCACTATCTACAAGGGGGGCTGTGTGGCGCTATCTACAAGGGGGGCTGTGTGGCGCTATCTACAAGGGGGGCTGTGTGGCGCTATCTACAACAGTGGGGCTGTGTGTGGAGCGATCTACAGGGGGCTGTGTGGCATTATATACAAGAGGGGGGTTGTGTGTGGTATAATTAATTTATTTTCTTTTAATTTATTTTTATGTTAACTAACTTATATAACTATATCGCTTGTAAAATATAGAAATTGTTTTATGCTCGAGTTACACCTCACTGATTATTAGAGAAAAAAGCAAACATGGCGAGGGGGAAGGAGATGTCGGGAAATAAGTTGGGGGGCAATCTGAATCTTTGTCCCGGGTGTTGGAGAACCTAGCTACTGCTCTGCCTAATAAGCATATAGTCATGGCAGGCCTGGCGACCTTTGTTAGGCCCCCAACTGCCATAGTAACCCATTGGCGACCAGTGATTAATTCAAACCACTTAAATTCTGCGTTCTCTTTTGACCTCAGCATTTAAGGGGTTAAATGGCCAGGATCAGAGCTTTTACCGATCCTGGCCATTGAAACAAGATCCCAGGTGTCAGTCACAGCTGGTGACTCAATCCGTGACGTACATGTATGTGAAATTGCATTAGGGGTTAATGGAAAACTCCAACAAGTTCCGTGTGAAAGACCCTTTAGTATGTCAAGTTATCGGCAAATGAAATTCGCTCCTATGTTAAAAAAAATTTATACTGCGCGTTATAGGTTTTCATGTGGGATCCCTCATAATGGAATAGTATAGTCTACTACTATTCCATCTTTAAAAAAAAGCTATAATGACGTCTACCAGCCTGACAGAGACACTCTTTTGGTCTCCGTCGGCCAATAGAGTCCTATCAACAAGTTCATTGTGTAAGTTGGGAGCTTTCACGACGTGCATGATAAACGTAGGGCACAAACTTAATGTGAAGAGGGACTAAGAGTGAAATTGTTAAACGCTAAAAGATGGCAAGATTACTGGTCCACTTGATAATTTCCATTTGTTCCCCTTGGGTCTAGTACCCAAAAAAAAAAAAAAAAAGAGTCTAATGAATATAGATTAATTCATCATCTGTCGTTTTTGGAGAAAAAATCGTTAACCCCTTCCCGACATCCGCTGTATATAGGCACACCACGGGTGGGGGAATATGGAGCTGGCTCACGGGCTGAGCCCACTCCATGGGACGAGTGTGTTGGCTGTGTGTTACAGCCGACACTTCCAGGTAACGAGCGGAATCACGCTCGTTTAACCCGTTAAATGCCGCGGTCAATAGCGACCGTGGCATCTAAATCACTGAAAACCGGGGGGCGACCCCCTGCGACGTTCCAACTGCCCCCCATGGCGAGATCGGGGGGTGCTGTTGCTTGCATGGCAGCGTAAGGGCCTGATGAAGGCCCCCAGGTCCGCCATCGTCTTCCGGCAGGGCTTCATAGGAGACTGTCAGAATCATGATATGCTGCAATACATTAGTATGCAGTATATCGTGCAAGCGATCCAATGATCGCTGGGTTCAAGTCCCCTAGGGGGACTAATAAAAAACTGTGGAATAAAGTTTTTTCAATAAATAAAAAAAAATTGAAAGTTCAAAAAACCCCTCTTTTCCCATTTTCCCTCGAGCACAATGTAAAAAATTAAAAAAATTACCATAACTGGTATTGATGCGTCTGTAAAAATCTGAACTATTACAATATATCATTATTTAGTCCACATGGGGAACGCCATAAAAAATAAAAAACGTCAGAATTGCTGTTTGGTGGTCACTTAATATCCCACAAAAAAGGAAATAAAAAGTGATCAAATATAAACTACAGCTCGCCCCAAATAAGCCTTCATTCCGCTAAATCGACGGAAAAATAAAAAAGTTATGGCTCTTAGGATATGGCGACAAAACTCACATTTTATTTTTAACAATCAGTTTTCGCCTTGTAAAAGTAGTAAAACATAAAAAAAAACTATACAAATTTGGTATCACTGTAATCGTATTGACCGGCAGAATAAAGTTAACTGCCATTATTACCACAAACTGAAAGCTGTAAAAAATAAAAAATAAAAAAAAATATTGAGGAACACCTTTTTTTTCCCATCCCACCCCACAAATATTTTTTCTCTAGTTTCCCATTACATTATATGGTGCAATAAATGGTGCCGTGAAAATCTAAATCTCGTCATACAAAAAACAAGCCCTCATATAGCAATATTGATAGAAAAATAAAAAAGTTACGGCTTTGAGAAAAAAACAAAAGTAAAAATCCCAAAAATGGCTGCGGCGGGAAGGAGTTAAATGATAATGTTGATAGATATTTATTTTCAATTGAAGTCGCCTCTTTTGACCAGGACTTCGTAAAGTAAGATTCATCAATAGGGCTTTGCTAGCTAAGACGATTGTAAGTCAGCCCTCCGCTTGCTGCCGGTTGCCCCTGAGGGGTTAATTCTTTAGGCTTTCAATCTGACATTGATTACAACTTTGATATGTCTCTTCCTATGGGCTGTATAGTGTCGTGTTTAGATTTTGTACATGATACGAGATGTTGGTGTTGGATAGACATCACATTATCTAGATCATTTCTAATTCATTGGCCCGGCTGATTCTCCAGTTTGTTTTGTGTTGTTACAAAGGCTGGGGTGGCGATGGGGAAGGGGAGGCAAGTTTGGGGAACAGCCCATGGCCTATGGTCTACTTAATTCACCATTGTGCTTACCAAGTTCCAAAGTTCAATGTTTTTACATGGATACTTCTATGAGGGAAATTTTTTCTTTTCCATACACTGGAACATACTGTAGAGTGAATATAAAAACACCTCTGTACAAATATATAGCATTCGGTACGGAAACCTCAAAAGAATAACATTAGCTCCCTGGTACGTCTCCCCTTGGAACTGGTGTAGAATCATAATATAGTCGTGTCTGAGCCCCGTGGCAAATTGGTCTATACTATTTAAGATTGGATTTTGCCTTCTTCTGGATCAACTGGGGTTTGTAAGTATAAAAAGTTGAACTTAATAGATCTATATCTTTTTCAACTCACTAACTATAAAGTCTCAGTGGTACTGAATTTATTTATTTACTCCCCATTAGCAAAAGCTTAGGGATGGACAATCAGGTTCCTTCCTTGCATTATCCAAAGGGGTTAATGTTCTTTGCAAGCAAGCATTCTATACTTTGAAATACAAGCTGTGAATATAGGCACAGGACGGGGATATGTCGAGGATAAACTTGTTCCACATTAAAACATAAAAAGAATGATTGATTTTTCTGGGATTCGCATAATGTTTTCCTGATGGAAAATATTACACGCATATAGCAGTTAGTGTAGGAGACGGAAGAAAAAGGCCTTTCGAAGGCAGTCATGCCAACAAGTCCTCACATCCTCGTAGTGATCATCAAAATGCATCAATCATTTATCATTGCGTTGCGGTATATGGAAGTCACGTGAAGCGGCAGCCAAAGGGAACATTTTACACTTCACGCTGATTTCCTTTAGAAAATCGTAACTAAGGAAGTTACTAAAAACAGCTTGGATGAATTCTACATTACCAGCTGATTGCTTTAATATTCACAGATGGACCTTGTTCACAACTAGTGAAACAAGGATAATTGTATAACTCAATAAAATATCACATTCTATCCTATTTTATTGGTAGTGTGAACAAGTATAATAAATAAAAACCATGGGTATTGGGAAACTAATATTCCTTAACCCCGGACGTTTCACTAGAAAATATCTCAAAATCAAGCAGAAAAGGGTGGAAACCTATTTTTAATAAATAAATATATGTATAAAAGACTCCAGACATTTTCATATAAAAGAGCATAAACACTAATTGATATGTGAAAGTGAGTAATGCCCTTTGGGCTATAGCAATACTGTAAGCACCACAATCTCGCACAGAAATTTTTTATTTTCTTAACAATCTTTGCTGATCGTCCAATTGTTTAAGCGAAGTGGCGTTCAGTTTGCAGCAGTAGAAATAGGACGTCACTGTCTGTATTATGAATGTCCTGATAGGGGAGGACCAGGGAGGACTTCTGGAAAAAAACACCCCGGGACACAGGATTAGTGAGAGTATATTCAGGGATTGTTTTTGAGGAAAAAGTTTCCTGATGTTGTTGCCTATGTCGGAACGGTTAGCCCGAGTGATGGCTTTGCAAATATGACATGGCACCCAAAAACCATTCCAGCAAAATTTGAGCTCCAAAATCCAAGTTGCGCTCCTTCCTTTCTGAGCCCTGCCGTGGGCCAAAACACCAGTTTACGACTACATATGGGGTATAACTGCACTTGGAAAAAAATGCTTTACAAATGTTAGCGTGCTTTTTCTCCTTTAGTTCTTTGGACGATAGTTCGATCAGCAAAGATTGGTAAAAACATTACATTTTTCTGTGCAAGATTGTGGTACTTACGTTATTACTATTGCCCAAAAGGTGGTAGGAAGTATTCCCCACCCTTACATATAAATATGGGGATTATGCACTTTCATATCAGCATGTCCGTCCAGGGTCATTTATATATTGCAATGATTAGACATCATGTATATATATTTATTACAATTTTCAATTTTTCTACTTGATTCTTGCATGAACAAGGCCTCAACTTCTAGTGTAGGTGCAAAATAATTCTCCAACATTAGGGGAAAAAAAACAACAACATCCCTATAGTGCCACCTATAAGTGGTCATCCTATAACTCAATGCCCGACCCTTGAATCATGACCCCCATGTGTTTCAGACCTAGTACAGAGTAGGACTCTGGTAGGCTGAATGAGAGGCCTTTGTATCATCTCTCGGAATGTACTGATTCTCCTTGTGGAGATCCAGCTGCTAGGGAATCTTAGGAGCAATCCATCCCTGGGAAAAATTATACAAAATATTTCTCTCTAGTAGTGAGGTTGAAAATTGTAACCTTAGCCTTGGCTGTGCTCTTATGTCCTGCTAAATGATGACTTGCCCTCACTTGTTGTTTCTTATAGTTGGATAGACAACCTGCCTGTTTATTTAGGCTAACTTGGCCCAGTGAACTGTAATTACTGTGTGATCCTACATAGTGAGCTATTGATATTGTGCTGTACACACTGCAGGTAAGGCCTGGGATTTCTTCTTTGCATAGAATCATAGCAGGAGCAGAGACAGCTTTAGGTGTATGCAGGCCCATGGGGCAAGTGTCACGGTGGGTGTGTGGACTGACTGGGACGTACCGCAGTAGCGGGATAGCAGCTGGCCAACAGGATACCAAGTCAATGTCTATAGTTCGAATAAGGGTACCTGTGGCAATACAGACAGTAGCAATGGTAGGCTCGGATGGGACCTTGGCAGCAGGCAGACACCAGGTGCGGTGTAACACAGCAGGCGTAGTATACAGCACAACACGACTCCAACTCTCTATGGCACAGGAACAAGGTAGCACGGGATACAGGATACAGGTAGCAGGTATGGGAACACAGGGAACTGGAAAACACTAAGGGTCCATTTGCAAAGACTAACACGGGTAAACACAACAATGCTCAGGCAATGAAGTAAGGGGGAGGGCCCTTCTTATAGTCCCTGAGTCAGGGTGGAGCCCAAGTTTGTAGGTTCTGTAGTCCAGTCATTGCAGGTGTTAGTGTCCTATTTTTGTAGATTACATCAAAAGTACCACTTTTGGTGTCACTGCAAAAATCTTACATCATAAATCTCTAATACGAATTTTGTTCCCAATCTCGGCACTATATATTATGTGCTCAGTACCAAACATTTATTCTGGACAAGTGGAGTAGTCAACTAAAGACTCACAGTTTTTACAGCTCCAAAATTTGCAATAGTGGATGCTTTAATGTCCAGTGAATTCAATAAATAGTTTATTTGACCTTTACGCTTTTTTAGGATCTTTTTTACTGCAGGATTTTTTTTACCCGCCTTTGAAAGCATCACCACAAAGTAGCAATGCTCTTCCACCATATATATGAGGTCTGGAATCTGCCTGTTTTTGTCTTGATTTCACGAGTTCATCCACTCAAAAAGCTCTATAAAAGTTAGGAAGAATGATGCTTAAGGCTGGGCTCACACAGAGTTTTTTGGCTAGTTATTTGACGCTGAAACCGCGCCGCAAAACTCGTCAAAAATTGCCTGAAAATGCCTCCCATTGATTTCAATGGGAGGTGGAGGCCTCTTTTTCCGGCGAGCGGTAATACCGTTTCGCGGGAGAAAGAAGGGACATGCCCTATCTTCGGGCGTTTACGCCTCTGACCTCCCATTGACATCAATGGGAGACAGAGAAAGCATATTTTGCAGAGTTTTATGGCGCGGCGCTCAATGGCCGAGGGCGAAAAACGCAGCGAAAATCGGCAGAGGATATCTGCCTCAAACTTCACAACGGAATTTTGAGGCAGAATTTCCACCTGCAAAAAGAGTCAGTGTGAACCCAGCCTAGATGTTTGTGTTGAAATTCAAAGCATTACACAATATGCAGCTAATCTAAGTGATAACATGTAGCTCAATAGATTAATTATATTTTTTTAATTGCCCGAAAGATGGTAGTTCTGCATTATTATGTATTGCCCATTAGTTCTACAGCTGCAGACACAAGCAATACAGATTTTTGGAAATGTCCAGTATGATAGCTTTGCAGTGATGGAGCACTAGATATCACAATCGTAACATCTATGACTAAGCATCTTTATCTGGGAAGACCATTGGAACACGTAAAACATGACATGTCCAGATATGCCAAGGCCCATAAGAGGAACATTTTCTGCTCCTCTGCTAAGATCTGTTAACTAGCCAGAATTTACTGGATCAGGTTGGCTGTGAAGCCGAAACATGTGAGATGATCCCAAATCCAAGTATGAAGACTATTTATTAGCAATGGCGTAATAAGAGGTGTAGAAGTTGCCTTTGAAGTTGTACCCTGATATCTGAGGGGCCCAATGGCTCACCAGTGCTTAAAATGGCATGTGAGGGTTCAGGTAACCTGATTTGGGATCCTGGCAACATGGTGACTCAAAAGTCAGGGGTCCAACCATGGACAACATCTGCATGGAGTTTGCATGTTCTCCCCACATGGGTTTCCTTTGGGTACTCTAGTTTCCTCCCACACTCCAAAAGGATACAGATAGGAAATTTAGATTGTGAGCCCATAATGCGCTGCCAAATTTGTTGGCGCTCTATACGTAAGTAACAGAAATAAATAGTACGTTATGCATACAGACTACTTCTTTCAAAAGGCACCATGTAATGCTTTATTTACCCTGTGGAGGTGCTGCAGGGGAATCAAACACTTTCTGACAGGTTCCACCACATATTGCTGCTGATCGCTGGGTGTCATAGCAGCGGGACACCTCTTGCTTACTTATAATAGTTTTTCTGTAAGTTCTGTCAGAGATAATAGAATTCATGGATGCCTATGGTGAAGAATACTTTTTTATTCTCCTCTGAAAACCTGTTGTAAGTACAATATTTAAAGTTTCATATTCATCCACATATCACATTAAAATATTTCAGCAGCCAAGAACTAGTTTGATGACAACAGCTTTAATTAAAATTTTTATAGAACCTAATACAATAGGTATTTGACAAGGAAGTGGCCGAGCTCCAAACCCGTCTTATTTATTGTGATATGGCAGCGGCCGTGTATGCTCAGTGTATCAATCTAAATACACTAAAAGTCCTTTCTACAATATAAATATACAAGACAGCTCAAACAGGGATTCAATATCATTACAGCATTAGGAAACCAGTAGGGTAAAATAAACATTCTGTGGAAATAAAGGAGCTTACAGTCTAAGGCCCCTTTTGCACTTGTGTATTAAAATACAGAGCTAAATACTGACATGAGTTATGAAAGGTTTTGTAACTACATATTTATTTTAGTGTTGTGTTAGAATTTTGTTCTGTAAGGGTATGTTCACACAGAGTTTTTGCAGTTCGCCGCGTTTTTCGCAAAGTTTTTTTCCCGCGGCCATTGAGCGCTGCGGCCAAAAAATGCTGCAAAATTCGCTTTCTCGTTAATGTCAATGGGAGTTCAGAGCCGTAAACGCCCGAAGATAGGGCCTGTCGCTTCATGGAAGGCATTTTCGTCCGTTTTTTTGTCGCGTTTTTCGACGTGGTTTCCACCTCAAGAAACGTCTCAAAAAACTCTGTGTGAACTGGCCCTAAAAGAGTTGTTTGATTTTTCTTGGGTCTCATAAAAATCAGATGTTCAGGTTACTGGTTGTGCTGCTGCAGAGAACCCCAGAAATCAATTGTAATCTGGGAGGGAGGACCTAACAGCATGTGTTCAATTCCCTTAGAGCGCCACCAAAGGGGAAATGAGACATTACATAGTGCCCATTGAAATCAATAGGACATCCTTGCATAGTAATACTGCGTCTTCCAGAGGGAGAGAGATGCTTTTTGTAACTCCTTTGGATAATGGCAAGCATAATATCCCCCCTATTAAATCAGACAGACGACACCTTTTATATTTTCGCCGGTATTGTCATAAGGATTTTCCCCCACACTGTAGATAAATATACTGATCTTTTTTATTGATATCACACTGATGTGAAATACAGATCCTTATTATGAATCCATTTTGTGACTAGCTACATAAAATAATTGCCCTGTATACAGGATATACTCTCTGCAGAATGTATATATAATATATGCTATATACACATGCTAAATATACAGGTGTGAATGAGAACTAAGTATTATAAAAAATCAACTGGATAGATGGCCAAAAATATTTAGGTAATTATGGGCAAAAGATCTCTATTATTTTTTATAAAGTGTGCAGAATTAAATTACTATTCATTCTAGACACCCTTGAACTGCCAGCAGTCTTGTTACACAATACTTTTAGAGACTTTTAACATGTTAAGACATTGATGGGGTTGTTTGGTTTAGAAACCCATTTTTACATAGTTTATTATTGTATTCTGACTTAATA
Source organism: Rhinoderma darwinii (assembly GCF_050947455.1). NCBI lineage: Eukaryota > Metazoa > Chordata > Amphibia > Anura > Rhinodermatidae > Rhinoderma > Rhinoderma darwinii. The sequence continues at coordinate 23,215,390 of NC_134693.1, read as the reverse complement.
GACGTCCCATAAAAATCTCTCATTTGGGCTTTCCAACATATGGGGAAGTGGAGCAGCTAGAAAGAGTGTCTCTCTGGAGGTCCATTGCAGGTAATGCTCCATTTCTCCTATGGGGGCACTGCAGAGGAATTGAACACTTGCTGCCAGTTTACTTAGCAGATTACAGCTGATCATTTTATTTTCAGGCTACCTTTCTAACGAAAATCATTTGTCCAAAGCAGATAATACCTTCAAGGAGGGTTAAAAAACCATTTCATGAGCGAAATTCTGGTAATAAGGGGGTTATGATGCTTGGTAATATGTTAGGACCCTTTCTGTACTAATTGGTTTTCGCATCTCAGTGGTGTCATACATTCAAAAGTATTAGGCTACCAAAGTTATTTTGAGTCAAGGACATATTCTTAGAAGAATGTGCCCTAATAGTATAATGAAGGTGTCCTCTGTCCACAGTAGAAACATTCTACAAAGGGTCCTCTGTCACATGAGTGTCCTTGACCAGTAGCAGTCCAATACAGTCCATACCCATCACACACCCTTCACCCCTTAAGATCTGCAGCACTGCTGGGGTTGTAATATACGCTGTATGAAATACTGGAAGTCTCAAAAATGGAGATCACTGGTAAAAGCACAGATATACCCCTCTTCCAAGCTTTAATTTAGTTTTTGGGACCCTGGGCTTGATGTAGATGTAGGCCAAGCTGATCAGGCTATGCAGATTTTTGTCGCAAAGTGATAACAAGAGGCCCAGGTTGATGCAAAAATAGTCTCTTTTACTAGGCTGGTAATCTTCATACATGACCACGAAGGGGGCAAACACTGCTAAGCAGGGAGGCTCAGTTTCTTTAGATGTTTTCAAAGCCAAATACAAAATGGCAGCAAATCTCTGGCCACGGTAGGAAATGATGACTCACCAGCTTGGATTTGTGGACAGAGCTTCTCCTTACTCCTCACTGATGTAGGGAGTATGTCCTCTTTGATCGCCAGGGCTTTCTCTTTCTTTCATCCATCCATTCTGCTGATCAAAATTTGTTTCTCACGTGGAGGCCCCTGGTTACTCAGCCCGGCTTCTCTCACTACATGCAGGGAGACTCGCAGAAACTTAACCCACCAAATCAATGAACCCTCCTTAGCTTCATGTCCTACTTATGCCAGCTGGTATTACAACAGCTTCTTCATCTCACAGCCGGAGCCCACACACTGACCCCGGTAGGCGGGAACAGCCACCTTTTTTTAACTTTGCGCTGCTGCCAGCTTGAGACACGCAGTATTCTCATGCTGTATGCATCCCCACCACTATTATGGCACAAGATAATTCAGCAAAGATGGCGTCCGAACCGTTTCTCCCACCACCAATTTAATATACAAATATATACATATATCACACGTGCACGTTCAGTGGTTCTGTTGAGCTCCATATCTTGAAAGCCAGCAATCTATGTCAAATAAAGATCTTGCTCAGTACCCCCCTGAGCTGTGTCTAAGGCATCTCCTTTAGTAGTCTCCTCATCAGTACTACCAGTACCCTGCTTTGTATTGATGAGAGGCAAAAACCCCGAAACAGTGCTTTCTGCAGATGGGTTGCTCTTCATTCTGGAGGAGTCTCTGGTTTAGCTATGAGCTATGTTGCATTTTTTTCCCCATGGAGCATTGCCTGTAAATAAGTCTCCATACACCCACTGGGTCTCTTCAATGATAACCAGTACCCTGCTCTGTACTGATGAGGAGCATAAGCCCAAAACCAGTACTATCTACAGATCGGTTGCCTTTCCTTTTTTGGGGAGATTCTGAGATGAGCTATTATGCACAAATAAATATTTTGTTTATTCTATAAGGGATTCAAGCTCCATGATCTAATGGTTAACCCTTTAAGGACGCAGTCTAGTTTGGGCCTTAAGGCCTCATGCACACCTCCATGTGCCGTTGAACGGCCGCTAATGGTTCCGTGAATCACGGACCGCACACAGATGGCTTCCGTGTGCAGTCTGTTGTTTCACAGACCAAATCAGTGCAAAGGCTAAGACTGTTCCGTTAAAAACGGGCAGGAGTAGGACCTGCCCTATTTTTGGCGGAACGGCCACACGGTTCCGTTAAAACAACGTAAGTGTGCATGGCCCCATTGAAATGAATGTGTCAGAGGTCTATCAGTTAAAAAAACGGATAGCACCCTGACGAAAGTAAATGAAGTGGGCATGAGGTTTAAGGCTCAGAGCCCATTTTTCAAATCTGACATGTGTCACTTTATGTGGTAATAACTCTGGAATGCTTATACCTATCCAAGCGATTCTGAGAATGTTTTCTCGTGACACATTGCACTTTAGGTTAGTGGTAAAATTTGGTTGATATAGTCAATGTTTATATGTGAAAATAGCAAAAGAATTGAGAAAATTTGCATTTTTCTGAATTTAAATGTATCTGCTTGTAAGACAGATAGTAATACAATACAAAATAGTGACTAGTTCACATTTCCCATATGTCTACTATATGTTGGCATCATTTTTTGAACATTCTTTTATTTTTCTAGGACGTTACAAGGCTTAGAACATAAGCAGCAATTTCTCATTGTAACGTCCGTGGTCGCTGACCACGACCTCCTTCCATCCAGTCGACGCCCTTCTCTCCAGAGATATCTGCACATGCGGCCATCCTGTTCCACAGTGACCACCAGGGTGCGCTTGCGAGCTTAGTCCAGACTTAAGGAGCCAAAGCGCACACAGGTGGGAGATTGAGCTGATTGCTCCCAGAGCAGCCTGGGCTAGAAGAAGGGCTGTGCCCCTCCCTGCAATGCCTGAGCCTTTTTTTCTACCCTAGTCTGTCTCAGCAAATGGTCTCCTAGTGTTTCCCGTTCCTGCCACCTGTAACCTCTATCCCATGCTATCCTGGTCAAGTACCATGTTGAGCTGAAGTCGTGCTGTGCTGTGTACCACGCCTGTCCTGCCTGCTGCCTAGTCCCAGCCGAGCCTGTCTTTATACTGTCTGAGCTACCACAGGTACACTATATGAACTATAGACTGTGACCCGTGTCCTGTTGACCAGCTGCCATACCATCAAGGTGGCACGATCCAGTGGGTCCACGTACCCAATGTGACACTCGTATTTTGAAGAAAATGTCAAAAGCCCTTTTTTTACGTACCAGTGCAGTTCTAAAGTGACCCCTTCAAAGTATTCAAAACAGCAATTATAAAGTTTCTTTACCCTTTAGGTGTTTCACAGGCATTTTATTTTTTATGCAGGATATTATTTTTATTACATTTTTTTTCTGTAAAACAGAAGGTTTTACCAGAGACACACAACTCAATATTTATTGCCCAGATTCTGCTGTTTTTAGAAATATCCTACATGTGGTCCTAGTGTGCTACTGGACCGATACACCGGCCTCAGAAGCAAAGGAGCACCTAGAGGATTTTGGAGCCTCCTTTTTATTATATTATATTTTAGGCACCATGTCAGGTTTGAAGAGGTCTTGTGGTGCCAAAACAGTAGAAGTCCCCCAAAAATGACCCCATTTGGCAAACTACACCCCTCAAGGAACTTATCGAGGGATATAGTGATGATTTAGACCCCACAGATTTTTTGCTGCATTTCGTGGAATTAGGCTGTGAAATTGAAAATCACATCTTTTTCTGATAAAATGTGCACAATTTGAATTTTTACAAGGAATAAGGGAGAAAAAGCACCCCAACATTTGTAAAGCAATTTCTCCCGATTACGGCAATACCCCACATGTGGTCATAAACTGCTGGTTGGACAAACAGCAAAGATCATAAAGGCAGGAGCGCTATTTGGCATTTAGATTTTGCTGGATTGGTTTCTGGGCGCGATGTCGCATTTGCAGAGCTTCTGAGATACTAGTACAGGGGAAACCCCCTACAAGTGACCCCATTTTGGAAACTAGACCCCTTGAGGAATTCATTGTAGTTTTCATGGGGTACACGCGACTTTTTGTTTTCAGTTTTTATTTGATTTATTTAAGAGGTGTGGTGACTAAAAAACAGCAATTCTACTATTGTTTTTTATTCCTTTTTTATAGTGTTCACCGTGCGCTATAAATGACATATCCACTTCATTCTGCGGAGCGATACGATTACGGCGATACCAGATGTTTATCTTTTGTTTATGTCTTATGGCGTTTGCACAATAAAATACTTTTTATAAAAAATCATTTACTTATTGTGTTGCCTTATTCTAAGAGCCAGAACATTTTTATTTTTCCATCAAGAAAGCCGTGTGAGGACTTGTTTTTTTGCATAACGAACTGCAGTTCAATCAGGAGCATTTTTGGGTACACGTGACTTTTTGATCTCTTTTATTCCATTTTTTTGGGAGTTGAAGTGACCAAAAATTTTTGATTCTGGTACGGTTTATTATTATTCTCTTTTATGGCGTTCATCGCACAGGAATAACAAAATACTTTTTTAGTTCAAGCCGTTACGGATGCAGCGATACCAATTATGTATAATTTATTTATTTATTATTTTTTTAATAATAAAGGACTGATAAGGGAAAAAGGGGGATTTTTACTTTTAAACATTTATTTATTAATACAACTTTTTTTTGAAACTTTTTTATTTTGTCCCACTAGGGGACTTGAGAGCAGGTGGCCCTGATTGCAATTATAATACACTGCACTACATGCATAGCGCAGTGTATTAGAGCTGTCAGCTACTCACTGAAAGCAAGCATAGTGAGTCCTGACTTTGTCAGGACCCACTAGGCTGCCGTAGAGGGCATAACCAGAGGCCATTGTTAGGCCTCCAGTTGCCATAGTAACCATCAGCGGCCGCAATCATGTTGCGCGACGTCGATGGTGTTTTAACCCCTAAGAAGCCGCGATCGCTATTGAACGCGTCTTCTAAGGGGTTAATCAGCGGGGACCACCGCGATCGATCCTCGCTGAAGGAGCTGTGACAACTGCTGTACGAGACAGCAGTTGTCACAGCTGCTGTATGTGCTGGGAGGGGGACCAGAATCGCCCTTCCTCCTGTGACATACTACCCTGTCACTGAGCGGGAACGATGCACTTACCATGACTTAGTACCACGTCAAGGAGTGGGAAGGGGTTGATTGGTGGGGGTCCGAGCACTGAGACCCCCACCAATCGCTAAAACGAAGCAGCAGAAGTGTTCTTGTGAGAGCTCAGCCGCTTAGTTTCTGTTCGACTTGTTCCAGAAATCAATGTATTGGAGTACGGGCTCAATAGAAAGTTTATGAGCCCGTAGTCCGATACATCGGCTTTCCAGAAAAAGCCGAACAGAAACGCAGCGGCACAGCGCTCACAAGAACACTTCTGCCGCTTCGTTTTAGCGATTGGTGGGGGTCTGAGTGCTCGGACCCCCACCAATCCAAACTTCTGACATGTCACTATGACACATCAGAAGTTTGTCGAACGTTTAGTTGCCCTTTAATGCTGAATAACCCACAACACCTAATAAAGCTGTTTATCGCTCACTGACAATGAACATACTGTATGCAAATTCTTAGCATGAATGTAGAGTAATGTAGGCAGTGGACGGATTTACACTGATGAGAGTATGAGTATCCGGAGGAATATGTGAACAGGGCGGCTTTCTGAACTCAGTCCTTTTTTATCTGTATGGTTTCAAGGAGAAGGTTTTGGTTCCAGAGATTTTACAGTCCTTTGCCAATGTAAACCTTCCAAGACCTCCTTCATCCGCAGGC